>NC_043985.1:25721877-26021877 GCF_902150065.1 Myripristis murdjan
TAACGTCAGTTGTGGACCACTTATCAGCATCCAACATCAACCACTTCACCAACCACTTTGTCTCCATAGCAACGCCATAGCAACCCCCCCACTGACCCAACCAGCCACTAGCAGAGCCCTTGACATGAACTTAGCCCGCCCTCTTCAACCTCTCCATCTGTCTTCAGTGGCTCAGATGATTGTCCATCAGTCGTCCTGACAACTTGATTGGCAGTTGCTGCTTAGTCATGCACGGAGAGAGAGTGCATCTCCTCAGATTAGACGGCCCTGTGAAGGACAAGCATAAGAACGCGGGGAATTGGTTTACTTGAGCTCGAGTTTTTTCGCCCATCGCAAGTAAGCGGCGCTCTCACCATTTGACTGATATATCATTAGCTCTTTGGGGGATCTTTCTGCGTATCCGCGCTCCTCTCCCTGATTGTGAAGTGATGTGGCTCGTCGCGCGCATCCGTCATCAAATGGCGGCATGCATCACGCCACTCTGACAGACCCATTCATAGCTGTTATGCCAGGGCTCACATCCCAGTCCGGTGATGTACAACATGTAATAAGTATGTCGAGGATCTCTCCCATGTCTGCGAGGCTCCTATGACAGCTTCATGAGCATTAACATGATATATAAAAGCCATCATCAGCCCTGCAAACATGACAAATGGCCCCGCACTGTCTGCACTGACAGCCATTGATACTATATGTGTGCGCACAAGTGTGGGTGTGATTTGATCACTTAATGGTGGAAATTGACTGCGCTTTGGAGTATTTGAGTGATTCTTGCGTCTTTATGTCCGGTGGTTGTAATGCACTCCCACCCAAATGCACACACACACACACACACACACACACAAACACTCATTCAGTCCCGCTCATCAGATGGCTGTGTGTGTCAACGGGTAGTGTCACAGATGGGGGGATGCAGTGTGTCGATACGTCGCCGGTCGCTGTGTCATTATCATTTTAATGACTGCAGTATTTTCTCCGCTGATGGCCTCCGGAGCGAACGAGGCGACATCTGAGGTCTCGGAAAGTTCAGCGCGGCGACGGCCAGCTTGGGGCTGCATTCAGGTGTCACGTAATGGCCGGTGGCATTTAGAAAACCCCAAGTGACTAATGAAGACAATGCAGACTTAAGACAATCGGCAGCACGGGCGTTATTGATTGATGTTATGTTTCAGCAACAACAGTCGTTCTCATTTTGTGTGTAAATTTATCCTCTTTGCACTTTCTTGGAAAAACAAGTATCCGTAAATGTTCCAAAGAGCCGCAAAATGACTTTACAGGTCCATACATGACAATACAAGACCCATGCCAACACATTTATTGGATTAATGTTGGGGGTGAACTGTGGTACCCTGGTTTATATAATAATATGAGCCTTTACATAATATCATGGAGTGCTTAAAACTGGCTGAAATCCTCTTAATGTCCCCTGTCTGACCCAACACAAGGCACTGTGCGGTTGGGATTAATTAATATACCAAGAATACATGGTTCTCCTCATGTGGCCAAGGAGAGGGACGGGAATATAACAGAAACTTGTCAATACCATTTTGTCTCCCACCGTGGGATAAAAAAAATAATGTTATTCCAACAATTAACAAGAATGATGGAACAAAGCGGTTATCAAGAGCTGATTATTCTACATCATTACAGACGAGCGGAAGATTACATTTGAAAAGCTTATGAAGATCAAGTGAGAAATCGAGGGGATGAAGCAAGCCTCCCGATCCCGCTACTTGTCTGTGTTTCAATAAGGTTGGTTTTATCTGTGGATTTTCCTACGGAGGAGGGAGTGAGACGGCGGGAGGGAGGGATGGAGAGAGGGAGAGGGTGAGAGAAGAAGGAGGGGTGGGGGATACTTGGGTTCCCAGTGTGTATCGGCTCCTGCGGTCTCGTACTTGGTGACAGGCAGACATCAGAGTAAAAGCCCCCTGAAGTCGTGTTGAACAGATGTCTCTCTGCTCTCTCGGTTTCCCTGGCGGTAGAGTGTGTAGCCGTGCCACTCTCTCATCCTCTCTCTCTCTCTCTCTCTCTCCCTCTGTCTCCCTCTCTGTTTCCCCCTCCGTCTATGTCTCTGTCTCTCTCTCTTTCTCTCTGTCTCTTTAATTTATTCCTCTTTTCAAATGCACCGTTCTTTCCTCACTCAACGACGCTACTCTCCGATTCCCTCTCTTCCTCCCCTCTTTTTTTTGTGTTGTCTCTTTTGCTTTTGCCGTCCTGGCCGTCTTTCCTTGGCTTTGTGAGACGTCTCACTCTCACATCTGTCTTTGTTCAGTAAAAAGGCCAGGTGAAATGGACTCTTGGTAAAGCGCCCTCGGTGCTTTGTTTTTGTGGTTTTGTTCTGTGTATATATATATATATGTGTGTGTGTGGTTATAAGTGCACTTTTTTTTTTTTTTTTTTGGAACGAGGCAATGTTCCAAGCCCTGTGACGTGGGCCTCGTCTCTGAGAAAGCGGGCAATCTGGGGCTTGGCTTTCCTCCAGAACCGCTTTCATTTCCATTCAGCAGCGGGATGTTACTCACACATGCAACACATGCACGCACGCACACGCACACACACACACACACACACGCACATACACACCCAGAGTCACTAATAATTACACACAAGATGAAGAGTGTTAAGCAGGGTCAGTGAGCGGCTTTCTTTCTTTGCCTTAGTAAGTCTTCTCTCCCTTTCTGTCTCTCTTGTCTCTCGGAATGAGCTCCTTTCTTCGCTGATGACCCATTCACAAACAGTGTCACACATACGCACGCCCATGCACACACACACACACACACACACACACACACATAAACACTCACACTGCTGTTGTTATGGTAGGAACACATGATGCAACAGCAGAGCCATCCCTCCTTCTGTCCCCCGAGACAAGGGGTGGAGGTGGGGGAGGGGTGGAGGGGGTGTGGGGTGGTGGAGAGAGAGAAAGAGAGAGACAGATCAGGCAACAACAAAAACAAGAGAAGACTGAGCGGGAAGAAAGAGTGAGTGATTGACTGAAGAGAGGGAAGAGGGGACAAAGTGAAAATGATAGAGGAACTGGAGACATGGGAGGGAGGGAGACAGAGAGAAGGAGGGAGAGATCTGGTTTTCAGTGTCTAATAGAAATTCCCTTGTTGCCTCATTGAGATGCAGTGGTGGCTTGGGTAATGAGCTAGCTGCCGCTGACGCATTGATTTAGCCAGAAGAGTCGTCCAAATTATCCCGCTCCTCGAGAGAGATGTCAACAGCTCCAACAATGGCTGCCGGGGTAATTACCGACGCAACGCTCAGCCCCGCGCCTCCCTCAACTCCATCGCTCCACCACACCAAGCCCACCGCCTCGCTCTCTGTTTCCACCCCCTTCCCGCCCTTCTCTCAAGCACCTCCCCCCTTGGTTCTCCCGTGGCCCGACACATGAGGCTTCAATGCGAGGGCCAACCAAGACTGGCCAGGTGCTACTGGAAGCAGGAGCCATAAATGAATCTCGACTTGAATCAACACGGGTACAGACAGTGGTGGGAAAAATCCCTCAGATCTTTTGCTTCTGTGAAAGTGTCAATATCATATTAACAGTCCAATGTATGCATATGAGGTAATGAATGGCTCCTTTCAAGGTGTTAAATTATTGATGCATGAACCTGTAAGAAGTATTTTAATGTTGTAGCTCTACCTGCTTCATATACTGTTGGCTAGTGTGCACTCAAACAGTGCATCAGATTTGATGTTTTGCATGTAACTATAGCTATGAAATAAATGTAGTGTGGTAAAAAATTTAATATTTCCTCTGTAATGTAGTGCAATTAAACTATAGAGATACTCAAAATAGAAATACTTAAGCAGGGGCGCCGCCAGGAATTTTGGGCCCCATGAAAAAAAAAAAAAATCTCTATCTATCTATCTATCTATCTATCTATCTATCTATCTATCTATCTATATATATATATATATATATATATATATATATATATATATATTTACTCGATGATGGTTTAATAAATTTATATTAGTTTTTACCTATTTTTTGTGGCCCCTGTCAGTCAAGGGCCCTTGGAATTGACCTAACTTTTCCCCCATATATGGCGCCCCTGTACTTAAGTAAAGTGCCAGTACATCAAAATTATGCTTATATACATTTGTGTGAATGTGCTGGGTATAGCATATGCAGGAAGGGTAATGTTTTCCATGTAAAAATAGAAAAAAGTTGCATTTATCAGTCTGGATTTTGTTGTAACAGGAAGGTCACAGGCAGTCTGAGAGACTGTGTTACTAACTGGTCAGATGGGAAATCCACCCGCTTTTTATTGAAATGTGGAATAATAAAAATGAACTCCAAGCAACAACAGGAAAAAAGAAGGTCACGTCCCTTTAAGATAATATGCAAATAGTGTGAGTGTGACTGTGTATTTGCGTGCTTCAGAGAATGTAAATTTTGCGTGGATTATGCATGAACAGAAGGAAAAACTTACCAAATCAGATGAGACCTGTTCAGACATCTCAGCATCTCTGGTTTGTGGCGACTTGGGAAATGGGTAGGGGAAAAAAAAAAGAAAAAAAAGAACGTGAATATGTAGCTATGCAAGAGTTAGCGCTTAGCATTTTAATTGAACTTTTGTAAGACGGTGTCTGTCCCGGCTCCCTTTTGCCTCAGTGCATGATTGCGCAATAATCCTGGAACAAAAGTTAAGTCAAGTTACTTAGTCTAAGATAATGGAGAGCCTCATTCAGTAATTGTTCTTTTTGTTAAAATAATGAAACACACCCTGATCTACTAAATGTATGATAAACATTTCAACATCTAAAATGTGGAGGGAAACACAACACAGACATTAGTTTTGACACCCGTTGAATCCAAAACTATTCAAAAGTGCATTTTAACCAGACAAAACAAATCAATGGGGACAATCAGGAGATGGACTGGAGGGCGTGCATTGGAGACGTTATTTACAATATTTTTTCATGACCACTTTGTTTTGACTATTATCTAAAAATAAATAAATAAATAAATAAAACCTCTTAAAATTTCATATTTTATTCTGCCAATTGATGCAAAATGCGCATGGGCATTTCAGAAGTAACGCCTCATTTGTCACCGCAGTTGATGCAGCAGTCCACACTGTATTGGACAGTCGCTATGAAACGGTTTCATGCCTAATTAAGAATGGCACATTTACAGCTTCAGTCGATAACATTGAGCGTATTCTGTATCTGTTTGTTAATTTGCCTGGTATCATCCCATAAGTCATGAATTAGCCTCATCTTTATACAAAAATAGAAACAAAAATAGACAGAGGGGGAAAAAAACAACAACAACCAAGATTTAATTACACTAATGGAGGAAGAGAGAGAGATGGTTTGGTTTATTGTTACATTAGTTATGCTATTAGTTTAATGTTAATAATGTCTGAAAACTGACAGTTATTCAAAAATATTTCAAGAAAAGCCAGTATTTCGCCCTGTTTGCATGAGTGATATTGGCCCATGAGATAAATGCCTGTGTTGCACTATTTGCAGCTTCCACTCGTCCTCAGTAGATCAGGGTCATAGGTTTGAGCCACATAAACATGTGCTTCTTGTGTGTTTTTGTGATGGTTGTTGGTGTGTATAGACTACCATTCAATTTGATGTGCTCTGTTGCCGGGAGTCTCTCTCTCTCTCACACGCATACACACACAAATGTCTTCATAGTTTCCATGCCTTAAGGTATTTGTCTGGAGTGCACAGTAATGGCGGACCTTTAGTATCTTGACCTTTCTTCTTTGCCGTGTTTCGTTCTCTGCTGTTAGAGAATAAAAGCAGTAGAAAGACATTTGAAGGAGGAATAACAGCCGGGAGAAGAGAAGAGACCACTTGCTGGGATATATATATTTTTTTTAACTTTTCTGACTTCTGACATTTGACGGTGGGAGAGTGTCTGTGTCTCTCTGCTGCCCTCCAGGCGGCAGCCCCCTGCTTCTCATGCACAAACACACAAGCACACACGTAGTATACTATATTTGCATATGCAGGTGTGTTCGCAGAGGAAGCCTGCTTTTTCATGCATTTCTTTGCACGCAAAGTCACCTTATAGATTGTTTATCTACCTGAGATAAACACACTTTCAGTATATTTAAGGACAACTGCATTACCACTGAGTATAAATTGGCCATGGTAGCGATGTTAGAGTTCACCTTGGACAGTCCTTCCTGCAGCTATTACTATGTACCATTGTTCACTTATTGACTGAAAGCATCGGATGTCAGAGTTGTATAAAGCAAGTGCTAGGTCAAGGACCTTTTTTTTTTGTATGGAAGAGAAAGGTATCCAATCAGGAAGGATGCCTCATTATGCATTTTGGCTTTTGTGCTTTGTTTTGTTTGTGTGGTTTTCCTTCAGCTGAGTGAGTGTTTGACTGTGTGAATCTGTGTGTGGGTGTTTCTTGCTTCCTTTCTCTGTGGAAAAAAAAAAAAAAAAAAAAAATCATAGTGGGACTCTTTTTCCCTCCATGTCTTCAAGGCATCATCTTCCTCATCGAGCCCAAAGTGGGAATCCAGCATCCTGATTGCCAATTAAACTCCAATCAACAAACGAAGATGGAGTGAGACATCGAATTACATCCAATATCCTCTTCCATACTCGGGCCTGTCTTTGCCAGCCACAAATTAGCTTACAAATTAAAGCTCTGAAGATGAGAGAAGTAGAGAGTTGGCAAATAAGACCCAAATAACATCCTGTCTGTGTCTTGATGTGTCGTTCCAACTTGGATCCCGCTTCCTGCCTTCTCTTGATGTGCAGGGAAAGTTTCGGCGGGTTATCCTGGTTGCGCTCTGACCGTCCATTTCAATCTCCAGTCGGAAGAGAGCTGTTTATTAAGGCAGGTTGATGAAAACTCGTCTCAATGAAGTCCGCTCTGGTTTGATCTATGTTTGATAATGATAATGAAGATGTTGCAACCCAAACGCTGCTAATTAATGAAATAACTCAAGCTGAATTATAGATGAGCAAGGTTTGATTAATTGCTTCTTAGAGTCAGACTCTCTCTCTCTCTCTCTCTCTCTCTCTCCCTGTCTCTCTCTCTCACCCTCTTTCCAACCCACACAATTGGCCTCTCTGCATGGCTTGTATGCCAGAAAATGTGTGTTTGTGTCTGTGCGTGCGCGTGCGTGCATGCGTGCTTACATGCGTGCGTGCTTGTGTGCATGTGTATGTGTTAAAACTACAAAAAGAGAGCATTGCCAGCCCGTCTCCCTATGGTTACAGCAAGGTTTTGTAATATTATCCAGTCAGATGTTTAATAATTCATACTTTTATATTGGGGGTTATCTAACACATGACAGGCAGACAGTGTGCAGCTCTTTGAGTGGTATCTAGGGGCTCTTCTCACTGTGAAGCCTATCAGAGAGTCATCACCAAGGCACCGATCCTTAGCTAGTTGACTTGCCTCTTCATTTGACTCCGCTATCCCTGGAGGGGTGTGTGTACACGTGTAGCGTGCACACACATATGTTGCAAAATGACAAACATATGCACTCAGGTAGCATCATTTTCGGCGGACAGCAGTCCATTCGCATGAAAGAGTATGTATATACACGTACATATATACAGTGTGGGTGTGTGTGTTTGCGTGCGCACGTGTTTGTCCCGTCTGCTGTGGCTGCTGTCTTGGGCCTGGTGTGGCTAATTAAAAGATGCCTGCTTGCATTATTCATGAGGCTGTAATTATGCATTCCTTTTGCTGATCCCTAGTCAGAGGCATTAAAAATAGATCTGAGTCTCTGTGCCCCGCCCTCGTAGGCCCCACTTTCTTTCTATGTTTTGACTACAGTTCTCTCAGTGTCTCTCTATTTATCTATCTGTATCAGTATTTCTCCGTCTTCCTATCACTGGCCTCGTTGTCAAGGCTCTCTCTCTCTTTTTTTTTTTTTTGTTCTCTCCGTCTCTTCTCTCATCTTTCCCATCTCCTCCTGCCATGTCTCCGTTCGTTGCCGTGGCGGTCTGATGTTCCCGCTTGGGATTTGGGGAGAACATTCCTCTGACAGCGCCACTCTCACTCGGCTCCGTGCCCTGACCTCCAGTCACATTAAGCCGGAATCCAGCCTCGAATATTTTGAATTTGCAGTGACATCTCAGTGCAGAGATTCACAATAGAGAGGAGATTCCACAGTCTCAGATCAACTTAATTGGGAGTTTTTCTCTTAACGAGAGGCAACAACTCATCTCAGCCCAAAAGTTCTCCCTCAGTTTTTTTTTTTATTTGCGCCTGTCTAATCTGCAGAGGAGATGGAGAAGCTAGTCATATATACTGTATGTGAGATGACTTAAACACAGGCATAAACCAGGATGCAGACTGACAGTAAACATGAGAAGCATCATAAGTATATGTATCATATCACCTCAGCACAAAGTCATCAAAACCCAGGGAACTTATTACACAGTCGAATTCATGACAGCCTGAACTTCCTGAGCTATTTTCTGCTGCATAATCGTGTGTTGGTAACCTCCGGCAAACGGGGCTCATTTGCCCCACTGGCAGCAGAGAGTGTGTGAAGCCTGCTTCTTCCACCGTTGAGGTGATGAGCTTCTGAGGAGGTATTCACGCATACATTTGCATCCTGATAAGGCTGATGCAGAGAGAGGCGGGGATTTCTAAGATCTGCCAATCAGAGAGCTTGTTAGATAACAGCGTGGCTCACTCAGTCACTGGCTGTAGGCGACGCCGTGACTCGTTCCCTCTCTGTTTCTGAATATGAAAAACAGATCACTGCGCTGACGCCACCCAGCACTTCATTGCCCTGTGCCACATTTCATTCTGCTATTTGTGTTTCTCATAGCCGTATTATGTAAATGTGGGCGTGCGTATGGATTTGGCTTTCCATACCCTTGTATTCCCTCCCCCAATAATCCAAACAGCCACAAACACACACACACACACAAATGCATACAGAAACAAATACACACAGGGATCAGATGCTGGCTGCTGTACAGATTACTGTAGCTCAAACTGGCCCCAAGGCTCTCTGGGATTGGCCCTGCTCATTGTGTAACCCAGCGACTGTCGCCGTGGCAGCAGTAGGTTAGCCACTACGTGCCAGCGCATGTGGATGCTGTGTGTGTGTGTGTATCTGTGTGATCAAAGTGAGACTGATTGAGGTTTTATATTTCTATGAGTATAAGACCCGACATATTTTTATCTTGAACATTAGTGCTATTAGATATTCGAGAAAATGCTGCTATCTGTTTGTGAGAATGTTTTGCAGTTCACTCTGTGAGTCATCTGCACCATGTCAGAAATCAAAGCAAAGCAAACTGATTTTCAGCCAGTTTTGTGCATAGATTGATTTTAGGTCACTCTAATGGAGAGAATTGAATTATATTTGCATCATTCTGGTCCCATGAGCTGAAGCCAGCGCTCAGCTGTGGAATTCAGGTTCAAATGTATAAAAATGATCAGAAAAAAATGTTTTGCACCTCAAGTGCTGTAGTTTGCACAAATGAGACCCATGCCGCAATTTCCACAAACAAGACAAACATACTGTCACAACTTTGCTTTGATAAACCTGCAGAGATGTTAAAACAGTATTCTCAAAGCATATACCAGTGTTGTTATCCAGTCCGAGTCACCAATTATGAGTCCACATCACGTCTGAGTCCAGTCTGTATTACCTGTGTCTAATCCCAAGTCTCCTGTCCATGTCTGAGCTGATTTTCAAGCTGGGCTCTGAGCCGCTCTGCAACAGTTTAAGAGCTGACATACATTTTAAAAGGTATATATTAAACAAAACAGACAACAAAAGCTGACAGCTGAGTCATTTATTAACTGGATGTGCATCAAAACATATTGATAGCTATGTACAGTGCAAATTTGGCAGACAGAGAAAACAATATAATGTGTTCAATAGCCTAATAACTAACAAAAACTATTAATTATTAACTACTAAGCATTTAGAGGGTCAGTCATTCAGCTCATGCAGTTAGTTTTGTGATAATGTTACAGAACAACATAACTGCTGATGAGAACACAGCTAATGTTTGCTTACATTTCATGTTAACTCATTTACTTTTCTGGATGCATCCTTGGCAGATGTCTATTAAAATGTTACATTGTCACATTTGTCGGCAATTGGCAAACGTTGTTGGCAACTGTTCGCTTGCAGTTTGAGCATCTAGCTGAGCTCCTTGTTGAAAATCTGTATAGGCAAAGCGCACCACTCAGGCAGTGTCCTTCGGCATCATTGCACGCTGGACTCTAAGCAGGTGGGAGGAAAATGAATACACTTATGCCTGTAGTGTAGCATACAGGATAAAACTGCAAGAGGCATGAACGTCATTTACACTATCTAATTTAGTAATCTAGGTCTCTATACCTCTGTGTGACAAAGAAAAAAAGAGTACTAAGAATCCTCAACTATGGCTTCTGAGTCCAAAGGCAGTTAATGCCTGAGTCCAAGTTGAATCACAAGTCAAGAAAAAAAACGTGGATCTGGGTCCGAGTCAAGTCAGAGACCTGCAATCCTTGAGCAAGGCACTGGATCCCCACCAGCTCCAGGGTGCCCTGGAGGAGGGAAACTGAAGAGATAATTTCCCTTTAGCGATCAATTAAGCATCACATTCTTATTCTTATCATTATTATTCATTGTAGCAGTAGCAGAAGCAGCACAAGTGGTGGAAGTAGAAGTATGCATATGACCAGCATGAGTATCATCCAAGTAAAATGTGTCAATATCTGTACTTATGGTGAGGGAAAACCCTCGTTGGGTAGTTCGGGTAACTTGGCTCGTACTGGATGTGGAGCTTTTGGTAAGAATATGGTGGCAAAGCTGAATGCATATTTGGATGTTGGATCGCCAACTCGGACTGTTGGCGTAAATCAGCCAGGTTCACATGGTGAGTTCATTTAAAAAATAAAACCAGAAAACCAAAAAACCAAAACCAAAAAAGCTGCAAGTACATACATACATACATACAACTTTTCTAGAGTTTGTTGACACAGATGTAGGCTAATAAAAGAACATTAATTTGGTAAGAAAGTGAAAATATTGAACAATAACAGGCTAATTAGGCCTAAAGAAATTTACATTTTTTTGTTTGAGGATTATGTTCTAAATAAGGAGCCAAATCTGATACCTCCTTGTTTACAACCAAATTTCAACATTATCTCAATGTTTGGTGACGTGTGGCTCGACGTTTTGGGTGAAACTCTCAGGACACAACAATGCTCGGTCAAATTTGCAGGCGTGATGTGGTAATTTTACAAAACTGCAAGGTTGTGCAGAACTCATGGGGATTAGCTGAATTTGCATTATTTGCTGTGATCGTGACATCACAAAATCCTGGAGGGGCTGTTAAATGCCATTGTGCTGCACTAAGAATATCCTCCAGTGACATCAGTGTATTGACTTTTGGTTAGTGAGTCACAACGTAACAAAAATACAGCATCGAACAACAAAATGGCACCAGAAACAGAATGTAAATCACTGATCCATGGTCTTAAATGGTGTTAATTTGTTGAGCTCTGTAATTTTCTTTTAGTACAGTCCTGCACTGTTCGGCTAAACCTTTGGACTAGTTTAGGGATATAGTCACACGGTGTCATGAGTATCCAGGTTGGCTTGATATAGATACCATGCTGTTATTCAGCAATCGCACATTTTGTTTTTGTTGTTCTTGTTGAAAAGTACCTATTTTTAGGGAGGACGTTGGATACTTACTACAAGCGAGTTGTGGAGCAAATGTCTTCATGAAGGTCAAATAGTAAAGGAGTTTTAAAATAGTGTCTGTATGCATGTGCCTACTGTGCCTTCCTTCCCGTTCCAACACTCCAGGGTTAAAATGCTCTTCCTGCGTTTGAAGCCGTTCTGCTGGTCTGGGCCTGTGTTGTTACTGCTGCTGCTGCTGCTGATGGTGTTGCTTTGGCTGGTAGGGTTTAGAGCGTTGCAGGGGAATTCAGGCTGGGTAGACTAACGTCACGGCTGACTGAAAATGGAGAGAGAGAGAGAGAGAGAGAGAGAGAGAGAGAGAGAGGTGGAGAAATGTAGGATATGGAAGGAGATTTAGTGAAAGAGTGAGTGAGAGAGAGAGTGAGAGAGAGAGAGAGAGAGACGAGAGGCAGGCAGGCCGACAGACAGAGTGCATTCTTTCAGTAGTGAGTGAGCATTGTTTGATCTTCGACATGCTGTCTCCCTCCTGCACAGTGTGACTCAACAGCTTTCTGCTGGTTTATTCCCTCTCTCTCCATGTTGACAGATGAGAGCACGGAGGATGAATAGAGCGTTAGAAAGGGAGAGAAGTGAGCAATGAAGAGAGAGCGAACGAGGGCAAAATTAGTGTGGAATGAAGAGACAAGAGGGGTAGATAAGGTGATGGGATAAAGCAGAAGATGGCAGAGAAAGTAGAAATAGAAATAGAGAAATTGTTGATAAACAGTAGTATAGATAAACTTTACGATTCACCGTGTCATCTCTTTACAATTAACCCTAACCATGCAGCTGTTGCGGTCATTAGTGTATTTGTTTGCATTTTTTAACCTACAGAACCTCCAGGCTGCTATGAAACCTTCATGCAAACAATTGTGAAGGCATACCGTTGAGCTACAAGGAAAACTTGTATTTGTATTTTATTGTCCATCTGGAGTTGTATTGCCTGAGCAGTTACATTGCAGGAAATCTATATTTATTGTATTACTGTTTATGTTGAGCTGTCGCTGCTCAGGTTTCTAAAGAGCTTGTCATTCCAATTAATTATTTTGCAGTATAGCTTTCTCTCTCTCTGACTACCTGCCTATTAAGTTTTTCAGTGTGTGTGTTTGTGTGTTTGTGTGTGTGAGAGAGAGCGTCCACGCGGCTGTGGTGGTGGATGGTAGGTCCTGCCCTTCTCCCTGGTGGAGGGGATTCCCACGCCCTGCTGCAGGGGCTTTCCATATGGCCACAGGAAACTGGCTCGATAAGTCCTGGTAGCACAGTGTCTCCTCGTCTCAAACACTGATTCCAGGGCAGAGGTACAGTCCCCACATCGAGGATTCGGGGTTAGGGAGGAGAACTGGAGAGCAGCTCGCAGATCTGCGCCTAAGGGCAACGAGCTTCTCAGAGCCAGCGCCTCAGGGAGAGAAAGCTAAGCCAGCATAAGCTACTACCATCTGCCAGTATTGGCTTAGGGCTTCTTAAAGATCAAGTTTGAAAGTGAGAGAGGTGTGTTAGTGAAGACATCTCTTTTTCATCCTTCTCTCCCTCTCCTCCTGCAAGTCGCTTCCAGATGGAAATGAAGCTATCCGGTAATGATCTTTAGCAGCATAGATGCCAGTGCTCTGAGGAAGATAAGGCTGAAGATAGTGTGTGTGTGTGTGCATGTGTGTGTGTGTGTGCATGCTGAGAAGGTGGAGATCATACAGAGCCTCTCCCAGGCACAAACACAAGCGGGGTGTTCCTGTCCTCTCTTCCCCTGCTCTCCTCAGTTCCCTCCCTCCGTCAGATCGATGGCTGGGGAAATCAGGCTCACAGTCAGGGTCCTTCTCCTCTCCCACCTGCTCCTCCCTGGGTGTCCCAACACCACCTGATGATAAATTGAGCACTGATCGGCATGCTTTGAAACAGGAAGGACTACAACAAGTTAACACAGGACGAAGAAAAAAAAGGTTTTCCCTCTCTGCGATGGGGGGATGCACTCCAAGTTTGTTGGCTGCTCTGCCAGGCTAAACAGCTCTTAGGGGAGGCAAGGGCTTGGCAGGCATAAACACACCGACAGGAGCCCACTGGGAACTCCCTCAACAAATCAAAGGCTTTAAATAAAGTACCGTACTCCTCTCACTTTGTGGTCCATCGAAGCTCACCAGATTGGAAATACCCAAAATGGCACCAGTGGGCCATTAGCGAATTATTTTGGCGCTCCACAGAGTTCTGCAGATATACCATACAACTTTTGTATGACAAGGGATTTTGGCAAAATTTCGTGATGATATAAACCCTAACAAGCTGTTTTAGCTGTTTTGGTATAATGTAAATAATGACCAGTGTAGGTCCGTTAAATGCCACATATTACATTTTGGCACATGCGTAGGCTTGTCTTTGGACTAAGTGTGGCATTTATTTATTTATTTATTCAAAATCAGGATCCCCATTAGCTGACTTCTTGGAGACCGCTAATCCCCCTGGGGTTCTTTAATCCACAATAAAACAACGGCTTACAAAGCCGTACATCTAAGTAAATTACATACAAATTGCACATGGCGTAATCTAAATATTTCAGATTTGTTGTAAATATCTCAAGGCTCAGAGCTTTTGTCAGTAATTCACTCTCCAATGTGACTGTTTCAATGTGTGCCGCCATGATGAATACACCGTGTCACTTGGTAAAAATGTTTTCCAGGACCATCATCAGCAAGTTCAGTGCTGATATTATGAAACGCAATTATTTCTGAAGGCACAGTGAAGTCAGACAATGAACTCATTACCAAATCATTGCTGGCACATGGCACAGCTGTACAGAGCAATAAGAGGCATTGCCAGAATGCATTATGCTCTTTCTTTTTCTGAAAAATAGTTGCTGAAAGTTGGTCACTATCACTAAAAAACATTGCACATCCATGATGATTTGCTGCACATTCATATTTATACTTGATGCTTTTTTCTTTCTTTCCTGCTTTCTTTCCTTCTTTCTGATTCTCTTGATCTGTCCATCAGTTTGCTCCACACTGCTACTTCTGAATGGCTGGCTGTGAAGAAGCAATCAGTGCCGCTTTTATTCACCTCCTTGCAAAAACTTTATTATTCATCCCCGATTTGTCAAAGCCAGCGGGGCAATGATTGAAACCATGACTTCGAAGCCAGCAGCTTCCAATACAGTGTAGCAAAACGCCGCTCAGCCTTGATGCTCACTGAGCCGTGGACCAAAGTTCTCATTCTGTGTCTTCCTCCAGCGGTCCCTCCACATCACATCATTAATCACAGAGGCGTATGGAAACTGAGGAGTACAGAGCCGGGATGGAGGCCGGGGGTCAGTCGATGGTGGCCTCTCCAGCCCATAAGTCCCTGGTTGGTGTCATTATTCTGACATTGTTGTGAAGGCGGGAGCTTCTGATGCTATTGATTTGGGAGGAGAGCGAAGGAGCGGAGAGATCGATGCACTTGCTGATTCAGTGGTGTGGCAAACTCGGGTCAGCTGCACAGCCCTGATCGCGCGCATGTGTGTATGTGTGTTTATAGGAAGTATACCGGTGTATGTGACAGTTCCAGAGCGCATGTTTGTGTCCATTGCCCAGTTAATACATTATGTCACTGTGACATTTGTTAAGAGAGTGCAGTCGTTGTCCTTAGAGAGAGAATACCAAACACTTGTACACCTTCGCTGACACTTCACCCACACAAAACATCAGCTGCATGCACAGATGTGCAGTTACATGCACGCATACACAAACACACACACACACACACTACCTGTCTTAATTAAGGTTGTTTTTATGTTTTCTTTTGAAGAGTAGCCTGATGTAACTGAAAGAGATCAAATTAAAATGAAATTAATACACATGATCTCTCTCTCTCTCTCTCTCTCTCTCTCTCATACACACTCGCGTACACACACTCTCTCACTCTCACTCTCACATACACACACTGCCAACTGCAGCGGTAATCTTCTCTGTATTCTCCCGGTGAGGCTCTGATCCTTTGTGCTCTCAGTCAAAGCCGAACGTTTGAAGCTATGTTCAAAGCCAGCCTACCTGCTCAGCCCAGCCAGATCCATCCCCAAACCTCGGTGCATTCCTGGACTTCTCCTCAGCACCCTTCCCCCCGCCTCGCTGGCCCAGGTTCAGCTCAGCAGGTTCACCCAGAGCTGAGAGGGTTTCCCCTGGGTTATCATCACAGACAGGTGAAAGAGGTGCAGCGGGTATCACACAATCGTCCTCATTACAGGAGAGCGGCGTGGTGAAATCGGGTCATCAAAAAAAGGAAAAGGTTATTTCTTAAACAGACATTGCACCCTGCTGGAGAATGTTAATTGTTTGAATTTAAAGGACTTCAGTACCCCAAAATAGCATAACATGATGTCATCAGGAAACCAGGCGTTCCTCTGACCTAATTTTCTTATGCTGGGGGTAGAGGTGTTTAAGAAAAGAGGTTCAGCTACTGTTAGGGAGTTGAGACTCTCTGTGCAAAGTATTTCTTTTCTGCCATGAGTCGTCACTTCCTGTGAGTTATGGCTGAATGATACGGTGAAAAAAATCATATTGCAATTATTTTGACAGATGAATTTTGCAGGAGAATATAATTTGTAGGCCATGGCATCTCTCTAGTATGACAATACTTCATATATGATGGTGCTTCTTTAAAAATGTTACCTTTATTAAACAATTACAGCTTCTACAATTTGGATATCACACTTTGATCAATTGTTCAGCCCTACAGTGAGCTGATAACATTTTCCACCAGTGACCATACCTAACACCAAAATGATGATAATATTTATTTGGGCAAATAGGCCAAATCTACATGGTTTCATTTAGAGGCTCAGACATTCTTCTCTGTTGATTTAAACGGCTGACAAGATCGAATTATTTTTAAATGAAACATTTAGCTAGCCATCTGTAACCAACTGCATGAGTCAAATTATCAGGGCTGTCATTACTTTGTTGATAAATGTGATGATTTATATGTTAAAATCAACCAGATATGTAAGAGGCTGTGCTTTTTTTTTTTTTTTAAAGAGTTCAAGGTGTCCAACTCGTAAAACTCCTCTCACAGCGGTTGCAAAATCACGGTCTGCTGCGTTCATGCGCCCGTTTTCTTTCTCGCCCATGCATCCTCGCTCATGAAAGCACAGGCGTTAGAAGATAGATAGTGATGCGTGTAATCCAGTTAACTTTTTGTGTGTTTGTGGGCAGACATATTCTGTTTAATGTGTTTATCATGGTTACGACAATCTCCACGGCATTCATTAACATATGATTACCATTACAGGGCTTAATGGGCTTCTCTGTTGTTCCTCTCCTCTGCCTCATCCCCCTCCTCTGGATCTCTTTCGGTTTCTCTCACTCTTTTGAGCAGAGTGATCACTTTCTTACTCTCTCTCCCTCTCTCTCTCTCTCTCTTTCTCTCTGTCCCTCGCGCCTCATCTCCTCCATGTGTCTCCACTCTCGGCCCCCACGGCCCCTCAGCTCCCAAACCAGAGCCGCACTCCTACACTCGACTCTCCATTATTGCTTAATTATCTGTGGCCTGCCATTTGAATAATGTGCTCTCTCTCACTTTCAATCATTCTTACTTTTCCCCTTCATCTTTTGCTTCCTCTTTTCCATTTACTTCCATGCTGTCTCAGTACCACCACCCCGTTCCCTCCCCTCCCCGCTTCGCTCTCATCTCCTTGATGTTTCCATGGCGTCGGGGCACTTGTTTCTGCTCTCCTATGTTTCACTGCCTCCTCAAAGCCCATTTACTTGTCTTCTTTGCTGTTTCATATAGAAATCAAACTGTGGGGCAAACAGAGGCCGAGTGAGCCAGAAGCCCACGTACTGCTGGTTTGTATGTCTGGCTAGCCGGTTTGCTGCGGGACATTCTGCAGTTTCTCTCCGCCGATGTGCTTCTTCTCATTATTCCGCCAAACACATCTCTCTCTGACACTTCACAGTAGCATTCATTATCTTTCTCACAGCCTCTCCATCTATGTGATCAACTTCAGGCCCAGGCTGGCAGACTTGGGCGAGGAATCAAAGTATCTGGGTGCATCCAAATCATTCCACTTAGGTGTTCTTTTTTTTTTTTTGTAAATTGTTGTGTGCAACAGCCACTGGAGATCTCAAATAATTTGCAGGGTTAAGAATCACCCTCTGAGCTCCCCACATCTCTGCAGCATTGTGGGCCATTGGGGAAATCAGCGATAGTGAGATGGCATTTGTGTGTGTGTGTGTGTGTGTGTGTGTTTCAGTTTGTAACTATTCTGACACAGAAGTCACCATCTTTAAATGTGTGTTGAGCTCTATGGTTCCTGGCAGAAAATGGATTGGCGCTGTCGTCATGGCTCCCCTATAATAGACACAAACACACACGCGTAACCCCATTTTTCTCCATTATACTCATACTCATTGAGGCTTCTCTGCATGTTTACTACATTGTTTGTGGTTGCTCGCTTATCTCGGCTACCTGGTGACATTTACTTTGAGGCGAAGCCAGGGAGATGATTTTGTGTCTGTGAAGCAATTCCAGGGATTTATAAAATGCGAGTTTTGATTTCAACACTGACGCCAATCTGGAGTGGAATAAGCTGTGATGTTTGTGTGGGATTCCCAGTAGCCCTGGCTCATATGCTGCTTTTGCACACTCAAGTGTGTACGCGTACGTGCATGCTTGTGTGTGTGTGTGTGTGTCTTTGTGTATGTATTTGTGTGAGTCTGCGCAGTGAAATAAAATGTAGTGTTTTTCTGCTGTGGTTGTGGAAATGCCACATCCTAATTTACTGTACTACAAAATGCTGCGCTGTCGGTTCATTGTTGTCATTTTTGAGCCCCGGCGGTCAATAATTTGTCCCATTCAGTGGCCGACAATCTAAATCCAAAGGGATTTCAGTGCTTGTATCTGTTACCAGTACCTTTTATTGTCTGTTTTAGTCAACTCAATAGCACTGCATTACAGCAGTTTAGTACATTAAAGGAATCAATAACATGAATGCCCTCTCGCTTATTGTCTTTATGAGTCAAATAAACCCTAGGGGGTGATTTCTTTAAGGCACTGTCTACACACTTGAAGTCATTATTAGCACTGAGTACATGAGGTCACAATCCATTTTATGTTATTATGGTCAATGCACATTAGAGCAGAAACAAATATAAACCCACACAGGATATCAGAATCATATTAAATCACTTTAATACAGTATGTACAATGAATGCCCAAGTTGGATACAACAGCTACATGTGCCTACTATATAAGCCAGTGTGCTCACATCTACATAGAGTGTGCCCTGAGTGTGTGTTTGCTGTGTGTATTGCAGGACTGGTCAAGCTCGGGGTCCACTGTGTCACATGCCAGAAAGTCGCCATAAAGATTGTCAACCGTGAGAAACTCAGTGAATCAGTACTAATGAAGGTAAGTTTCCACCTTCCTGTAGCCTGTCCAAAGTGTTGCAACAGTACACTGCCTTCTCTTGCTGTCTCTTCTTACCATATATATGTACACACACACACACACACACACACACACACACACACACACACACACATAATCTGCCATCATCAGTGTCATCAGTGGTTCATCATCACAAATGATGCACAGCTGAGCTTTGTTCAAACCCATAGACCTCTATTTGAAGTGGAGATCAGAAGGTTTCCAAGGTACCAAATATGTTCTGCTGAATTACAGAGAAGTGTGTACATAATCAGATGATGCACAAGACATCTACAGTGCAGTGCCGCCGTAAAACAGAAGCATCCTGGGTTTGAATAATTCACTCAACATAGGCATGATGTGACTTCAGTGAAGCGTTACAGTTGGCAGATACAGAATATATGCTTTATGTGCTGTTGTTGTACAATATGAAAACAAAATCGAACCAGTCTGCTTAAAGGGAAATGTAAGGGAACATGGCAGTTCAGCGGGTTAAAGTGCAAGTGAAAAAATATTTTTTTCCAGGGCCGCTTCCAAGTTTTGCAGTTACTTCTCCTGCTATAGATATATAAATTATCTACATGTAATGTCAAGTTTCCAAATGATGACCACTTTGCAAATGCAGCAGCTTAACTGCCTCAAGCTGACACTACGAATTGGACTCGGAGTGAGTGGTGATGGAGTCTCCCCAGAAGAGTCAACACTGACATATAAAAACTGGGAAGTCTGGGCCGACTGCCAGTTAGCGATTGAGAGAATCAAAATGCAGACGCATCGACTGGATTCTGAAAATTTCAGCGCAAATCCATGGCTGATCTTGCCAAAATGTTTGGATCTAGATGAGCTGTATCACAATAACAGGTGTTATGAGGGAGTGGAATCAATAGCTGAGTCAGAGACAGATCTGTCTCTAAAACTGCCAGTTTACACACTTTTCACATGTTGGAGTCAAAGAGTCGTCTGTTTGACTCTCCTACCAGAAGTCGGAGCCACAGTTGATTCAAAAAATGTTGGGGAACTCAACAATAAAACCAGCACCGAGTACTATATTTACCCTCACCTCCAAATGGTATAAAATCTTGTGGGGGGGGGGCACTACTATTTATACTATATCCAGGTCTGCACACAATCTCGTTTTAGTTCCAGGACACAATAGGGAAAAAGATGTGTTTATTTATTTATTTTTTTTTTTTTTATAGCGTCAAATGCTCCTAGTGGGTTGCCTTATTTAGTGCCCAGTGACAATTGGCGTGCTTCTGCAGACTTGGCTGTAATTGGCCCTCATGTTGTGATGGAGCAGTTGTAGAGACCGGAGGAGAGCGGGAAGATAGAGCATGAGGAGAGGCTGCAACCCGTAATTGTCTTTCACAGGACACACACAGAGAGGAGTGCCCACCGTAATTGTTGGCTTATGAGCTGGAAATAGGCGAGCATGTGCGTTTGCTCACAGCACAGGTTATCTGCAAATGGAAATTCCCTGTGCTTCGCATCACTTTTGTGGCGGTGCTGTTAGAGTCCAGACGAGAGGGTCTCTCCGCCTCGGATATCGCTGTTTGATAAACAGTTGGTATCAGTTTCTCGCTGTGTCAGTTTCTCTCTTAACTCATTTTCTTTCAATGCTCTTTTGCTCCAGAAATCTCACTCTCTTATTTGACCCTATAACCAGCCCAATACACTGTATTCATGAGAGGAATGTCAGCCATTTCTATTGCCTCAGCGCTGACAGTAGTATTAGCAGCAGCAGCAGTAGTAGCCGGGACCCTTGTAACATATGACAGCAGAGAGGGAGGTAGCAGGGCAGTGTCCCAACCCAGGTGTTTCACATCTTGCTGTCCTGCAGAAGAGAATTACAGTAACAGATGCCGAACACTGACAGGTTTCCGACAGGACCGAGGTTTTTGCTGAGGCTGCAGTTCAGAACTAATTACTGAACTTGGCCAGTGTCACTCGTCTCTCTCGAGGCAGGGTCCCTGGTGTGTATGTGGTGTGTGTGCATGTGTGTGTGTCTGTCGATGCCAGCGGGGTTCAAATTATGGTGGTGCCAGGGGCAGCTGAGATATGTTGAAAAAGACTTGAGTTGCCCTGAAAGTTTGACTTTTGGGCGGTTGCTAAAAATGATAGTCAATCACCATCATTTCACATGTAATTTGTCTTCAGTGATTAATATTGCAGCAAGATAAATTAAATCTCTCCAACTTTAAAGGGAATGCAACGCTCTGCTCTCTCGTCATAATCAGTCACGGTTTTGGTTGTGGATCAGATGCATCAGTCTGATTGTCAGTCTGACTGTCTTTCATTGCCTTTGTTGGTGGCATTATGTTGCGTAACATTCACTGGAACTGCATGGGCTGTCAGACTTCAGTTCATTACTGAAGTAGTGGCATATGTGAGTCTAACACAGTGTTTCCCAAATTACATCAGGGGATACTCAGAAATTTTCTAAAAATGTAGTTACTCTGTGCATGTGCGTGTGTGTGTTTGTGTATGTGTATATATATATATATATATATATATATATATATATATATATATATGCATATTATAGTCAATGAAATTAGCAAAGTGTCTCCCTTTTTAAAAATCCTCCCAAAAGCCAGATTATACTTCAACCCGTGTGCATGACTACTTGTATAGTACAAGTAGAAGTAATTACGTGTGTGCATGCATGCAAATCTGTACATTTGTGCATCCATATTCCATGAATTTGCACCCATTTAAAATATCTGAGCTGTAATTGTGAACATGTATGTGCACTAGACCCCACTGTAAAGTTGCCTCAAGCTTCTTCCAGGACTGTCCAAACCAACATGCCCCGATATAAATAAGATACTACACTGCCATGCACCACAGACTACAGAGCCACCATCCAGTGCTGGGATTTCTATTGTAGGTGGACAGGTGTTTTCTGTCTCAAATCCAGCAGCCACTTTCCCATATTCCCATTGTTTTTCACTCCATAGTCTGTCTTTCTCTGCTCCTGGCCTGCCTGCCCATGTGGCTGTCAGACTGTCATCATGATTGGGCTGCACTGTACTGCACGGCTCAGACTGTGAAATGTCACCTTTTAATATGCTAATGTCTTGGGTCCCTATGGTGCCATTAGGAGAAAATCTGACTCTCCTGGACAGGTGTGTGTGACACTGCTGACGACACACATGCACAAGAGTTCATAAGAACGTGCATATAGTATGTGTATCCACATAGACACACATGTCCGCGCGCACGTCTTCCACATGTATGCGCAACAACTCCTTCTCTGTGACACACCTCATCTCTCTTTACCTGTCCTTCCCATGACTGAGCTTGGGAGCCCGGGGTCTGTGGAGATGAAGAGAGGGGTTGAATTAATTGTCCCGTGATATCTTGAGAATAAGACCTTTCTCTTCTCGTTGCATGTGAAACTTTATATAACTAATGTTGAACTCTCTGGTCTACAGCCCCACAGGCTATGACAGCACAAACTGGGAGTACTTGAGCTGACTTGAGTAATGAAATTGTCCATCAACGCTATAACCAGTGAATGAACATGACTCATACAAAGATCTAGTTAGACTTGGTGTTTTTTTTTATTGTTTCCTTTCATTTTCAACCAGACAATCTAACAATGGAGTTGGTCGAATAGTTATAATAGTCTGTGTGTGGGAAGGCGCTGTCTATCATGTTTCACATGATGAGAGAGGAAGAGACAGAGAGAGAATATACTGTATGTGCTCACATGACAGTATGTCAGCAGACACTGGCACTGAGGCCAAGCAGAACTGAGAGTAAAATGCAGAGATCCGATACAAAGTGAAGCCCAGAACAGACATTGTGCCTTGGTTTGTGTGTGTGTGTGTGTGTGTGTGTGTGTGTGTGTGTGTGTGTCTTGAGGGAGTAGTTAACATTTCTGAAACTCAGCCAACCCTCCCCTCCCTCTCTGCTCTCTGCCATGTCTCTGGGCCGTGGGGCCGTGGGGTTGGGAGAGAGAGGAAGAGAGAGACCGAGCTGGAGCAAGGCAGGAGAGGGAGATGAGGGACATGCTGTGAGAAACCCTGCTGAGAGAAGATAACACAGACGCTTTAGTAGGTACACCACGTTTCTACTCACATCTCTTGTCAGTGTGTGTGAGTGCAAGCTTCTCCCTTCTTAACTGTTTGTGTGGCATCCACACACAGAGGCTACAGCCATATCCCTGGCACGAGTAAGATCACAACGTTCTGTAGAGGAGTGATCATAAATGCTATGAAAGTCAACGTGATGATGAGAATTAGCACGTGCAGTGTGTTGCTGATCCCTAAGTAAAGTGTATTTTTGTTTGTGCCCTCTGGAGGGAGGTTAGAGGTCAGGTTCAGCTGCCAAACAGCCTCTGGAGCTGGGAGGGAATCAGTGTCTTGCTTAAGGACAGTTGGACTGGATGCAGAACCACCAACAAAATGAAAAAAAATATCGGCACATTGAATTGAAAGCTCCTAGCGAGATAATACAACATCTCAATTTACAGGTTTCATAAAAACATAAAAAACAGGCAATCACCTGGCAATGACATCACCATTATAGTCACTCCAGACAAGTAAATGGTATACAGCCAGATCGTGAGGCTGATCAGGATGATAGATTTTCTGATTTTCTGTCGTAATGGTTAAAGGATAATTCCAGCCATGATGAATGGTAATCCCATTCTCCACAGTGCCCTCTCGCCCCTATGAGATTTATTTATTTCTTGTGATGCTCTTAGCCAGAGGGCTTTTGTGGCTGTCCTACATTTTTCTGGTATTTTCTAAATGTTGAAATAGATAAGAAACCAGCCCTTTATGATCATCAGGTCTGAATGATTTGTGAGTCAAAGAGGCTGGGAAATAAGTCACATGATAACTCTCTCTGATAACAGCGTGTAAAAATCCACAGGGATTTTTATAAGGTATGATTTGTGTGTGCGCAACTACACTGACCTTAAAAATTTTACCTCCTATAGTTATTACTAACTCCTGGTGTGTGAATATACTGTGGACCAACCTTCAGCTGGCTCATAACTGTGGGACTTTTATGATGTTATCATACTGGTTTTTGACGGCACACTGTAATCCCTATGCAGGGCTTACGCAGGACTCATAAAGGGCTCTACTTTGCCTAAAAAGTGCATTCCCTAGCTCCCTGCATTGCAAAAAGCAGTATACATGCACCAAGCAACAAACACACAGAGCAGAGTCAGACTGCAATACCGGTTGGTCGGTTTGTCGATTGCACAGTCGGTCTGTTCACCGTTCAGGTCATGTGATCTGGAGCTTGCAGTTTGGTTTCACTTTTGGTTGGGAGAAGTCTTCGCAACAGTAGTTTAGTCTGTTTCCTTACATGTGGTGCCCCACCATGATAAGATCAATTTTTCAATTTTATCAAAGTAATTGTAGGCTATTTTTTGCTGAGATGCACCTTCATGATCACAGTAGCAAGCATCGGTCATGGACACGGAAAGAGAAGCACACAGACACACTGCTGTAGTATTCCTGTAGTATTTCTGTAGTCTTACAATAGTCCGAATTCAGTCACTAATATAAGTTTTATGTTTTGTGGTTATACTATTATATGCTGTATGTATGGAGCCAAACACAGCCTGTTTACATTAGCATCCTATGCAGTGTGCAGAGAGAAATTTGTTTTCATCTGCTGAGCCTGCAGAACATATTTACCACACATGTAATTTGCTAAAGAGCCGCTGCAGCCTGGAATTTTGTACAGGCAACAAATTCAGGCAGAAAACGGCAAAGGGAGGTTTAAAGATAGGGTAGGTAACTTTGTAGAGTTGGCGGACTTCTGTCCAAAAATTTAACTCAAACAGCTTAAACAGCACGTTCCCACCTGAAATTCAGCACTTTGTCAAAGTCGTTCATCCCCTCATGCATGCTCGTGCATGTGACTCTGTTACTGATTAAGGAAGGAACTAGTGAGAGGTATGGAAAGCTAAGCTAAGTTACTGTGAGTCTGGTGGGATAGGCAGAGTGTTTTCGGGTAGGGGAAACAAGCTTGCACAGCAGTAGTGTGTGTGTGTGTGCAGAAGACGTGCAGCCTATAAGATGAGGTTTTTTTTTTTCTCTTATTGCATTTAATTTGGCTTGGACTCTCTTTGTATAATGGTGATTTATTAAAATTATGAAGGAAAAAAGTTACCTGCACAAGTTTAAATCGCAAGATTGCTTCACTAAAGCATTGGAAAGTTAAGTTGTACTCTAGCACAGCTGACCCAGCATCCCTGTCATATCATGCCTACATTGTAAATAAGGCAAACTGGATATTTGCATATTTTAGTTGTTTTGGGAAGAATACTCTGGTGTGAATGTCTTCCCACTGCTGCAGTCTTATTTAGGATTTAGCCCTATTATCAACAACACAGGCCTGCAAACATGACAATGCTAAGGCCGCATTCAGACAGGATCAGGCATTGTGGTAAAAATGCAAGGAATCTCATTGATTTTAACAGGCGTACTGCATTTTGGATGCGGCAGTGTGTGACCCACGGGGTTCCACAAAAAAAAAATGCAGCAAAAAAGTCGAGCTAAAGTCAACTTTTGCCACAATGCAACCTGATGTCACACTGCGTTGGCCAATCATGGAGTCAGCGAGCAGAGCAAACAGGCAGACGGTGAACAGACAGGCAGACAGCAGACAGACGGACAGACAGACAGACAGGTGACACATGTAGCGACACACCCACACCTCTGCACAAACCCGTGCAAGGTGCCACAATGCCTGATCCTCTGTGAATGCAGCCTAACTCACTCATTTGCTCAGACAGTCCATACAAAACTACTTGGTCTCTTACACACACTCGTAGAGAGGCTGTTAGACTCTTTGTCTTGCTGAAGTTTTCCCAAGCACCTAACAGTGATGATTATACTGAAGATGATGCTGATGATGGTGGTGATAATGGGGAGGAGGAAAAAGATGCTGAGTGGAATCTTGCCACTGCAGTGTACTATGGTCTGACAAGCTTTCCCTGCGAGCGCAGAATTTGCTGTAGCATATTTCATACCATATTACCGACCATTATGCTGAGTGGAGCAACTACAGTAATCCGCAGTTTAGTCTCGGGCTGAGTTAAATTGTTGCTAGCCATTAGCACTAACTGCTAGCTTAGGGAGCAGGGTATCTTTAGCATGCAGCAGTGTGTAGTTGCTGCTGATGCCTGCTCTGTTTCTCCCTCTGAGCCACTGAGCTGGTGGCGGCTGCTGCTGCTGCTGGGATAAGGACAACTAATTAGCCAGAGTGGCTCTCTCTCCTCCTGAAGCAGCACGACTTCAAAGTCACTCTACTGTCCCCTGGCCCAGAGAGAGAAAGGAAAAGAGGGAGGAGGGATGGAGCGCTGGATGAAGGGAGATAGAGGGGAGGGAAGGCTGTGGGGGAGAGAGAGAAAATTAGAAATGTTGGAGAACATAAAGTCGGAGCAGTTTAGATGGATGTGTTGTGTAGCAGATATCACTGCACCGATACGCCGTCTTTGATGGGCGTGAAGTTTTATAGCACTGAGGGTTTCTGTGGTTTGGAAAAGATTTGCTGAGTCTGCCATTGATGTCAGTCATAACATTTCAGAAAAGGAAGAACGTATGTGAGTAAGCGAGACGGAGCGCGAGAGTGAGAGACAGAGCGAGAGTTTGGAGATGGAGGAGTCTGCAGAACCTGAAATAATTGCCCCCCGAAGCAAACAGTTGAGAAAAGAGCTGAGGACGAGGCATGTGAGAGCCGAGAACAAGTCATGGCCACAGCCAAGGTAGACAGCTGCATTACCTGAGAATTAAACAAATACCATTTGAATTGTGAATATATGGAAACAAGGGATTTCGCCTTGGCTGAGGGCGCAGGTGATGGAGCTGTGATGCGTCTGTGTCTATGCATGTCAAAATGAGAAACATGAGAGCGAGTTTCGGCTTAGAGAGACAGCTTGGCATTGTGACGTTCACGTGTCAAATGCATAGATTCTGAAATCACAACCGAGCATTAGAGAGGCAGAGAAAAGCGTCAGATAAAGGTTTGGATGCAGAAGCAGAGATGGCGGCGGGTAGGTGGAGAGCATGCCACGGCCCCAGATGAATCACACAGGGTCTAATCTTGTTATCCCGACACCCCAGTGACAGCACTATAGCATTCTTCCTCCGCCATCGCTGCTCTCTCCTCCAAATGATTATAGATTGGCCATTCTCTGTTATGCCGCGAGTGGGCTGGATATAGAAATGCCCCCAACACGCACGCCTCCCCGTCAACTTTATGTTGTGTGTGTTGCGCACCTTGTGTGTGTGTGTGTGTTCGTGTGCGCGTGCCAGTGCTACAGCAGTGCACGCGGACACCCTGTAGAATAAATGGGTTTCATATGTCGTGCCCCTGTGCGTTGATCCATCAGCTTTGTATGGTGTTGAGCCAGAAGCCAGGGCTTAGCGCACAGTTTGATCTTAACAGGCTGGCTGCACAGAAAGACTGTCGCATTGCCCACTCTGTTTCTCTGCTGTTTTCCTGCTGCTTTCTGCCTGTCTAGCAAATTTTAACTTTTGATATGTTGCACAAAAAAATAAAAACAACAACAACAACGAAAGACATGGCCCAAATCTACTTGGTGTGACTTTAGTTTTTTTGCTGCACACTTTTCATAAACTTTAGGCGCTTATGTTTTGACACTAGTATATTTTCGCATTATACAGTATTCAATAATCTGGTGCAGGATATGGTCTCCTTATTTTATAAAACTTCTACAAGCTATCCGACTTGGCAAGCTGCTAATTAACTGATTCAAAAAATATTGCAATAGCAAATTAGACATTGATTCAAAAATTTGCATCATAACACGGACATACCTATTTAGTTTGATGCTCCACTGGATGACCTTGGCATTTGAATGCAATTGCGGCTTTTGAAATATGCACACCTGACACTTCCAATGTGTTTCTTGCTTTATGTGCATTTCCAGCAAATGGTTGGAGGCAAACATAGAGTTTATGGATGTGGAGCATAGCTATGTTAGAAAACACTTCCTTGAGAAAAGCATTTTCATGCTGTGTCATTATTTACTTTGCAAGTGCACTTCCTTTCAAGAAAAATTGTCTCAGGCAAACACAAAAAGTGTATTGTGATATTGAGAAAATTTCATTCAGCCCCCACTTTACCGCTTTCATGCAGGTGTCTAAAAGGAAAAAAATCATGATTTGCATTAAAAGAAAAACAAAAAAACCTCACAGTGTACCCTTCTCCCAGGCTGTCTCAATTTCTCTCACTCTCTCATCACTGTGTCACCCGCTTCATAACACTAAATAATTTTGTGCATGATATTGAGTCTGCGAGGCCTCACAAAGCCTTTTGTCTGTTGTCAATCAATACAGAGGTCAGTCACCAATCTGCACCCTAATTTGGTTTCCAATCACCACTCCTCGATCAATGCATATCCAGTTTTTCTCTCGGTCCTTATTGAGGGTCGATGAGGCTCCGTTGAAGGGGAAATGGGGAATAGATTTTAGCTGCAGGGCATAAGATGTTTGGGGATTGTGAAGAAATGTCAGGTTTAGCCGCACATGTCCCAATGTGTTTCATGTTAAATACCATTGACTGACGACTCCAAACATTGTTTTTTGTTTTTTTGTTTTTTTTTACACTATTCCGACTTTGAGATCTAAAAGCTTCCTGGAGAGACATCTGAAGCTGTTAGTGAAAGTGTAAATTGCTGCTCACTGTAGTGACAAAGCTCATCAGGAACACACAGCGATGTTTGACTGATTTTACCTCTCATATGTTGTCTTACTGAGATAAAACAGGAAAGCAGTGCAGAAGGCGGAATAATGAAATGGAGGATCCAGAATACAAGATGCAGAGGGATCCCCCATTGAGCTCGACAGGAGACAGACAGACGTCTAAACCGATGGCATTTGCTCCTACTCTTCAAAGGCAACAGGCGCTGTTCTTAGACAGATGAGAGGGCCTTGTTTGCTTTTTATGTTTGTTGTTTTCTTTTTTCTTTTTTCTTTTTTTTTTTTTTTGATTGCTGCTCTTCCTTTGTGAGCAAACGGCACATTTTATCCAATTCCTCTGCCTTTAAGTGGAGCGACGCTTCATGGAGAGATCAGCGAAATTCCCCCTCAAAGTTTTGTTTTCCTTTTATGTCTGCTTATTTGTTTGTTTTGCACTGGGATTTCCTACCTCTTGATATTATCTGTGGACCCACCGAAGCTTATTTTGTGTGTGTCTCTGTTCAAGCCAGTGCCGGCTCTGTTGGTATTGTAATCATCTTTCATCCGTCCTGTTTGAGCTGAGTAGGGACAGATAATTGGGTTGGTACATCACGTTCCCTCGTGGAAAATTTTCAGCTGTCCAGCCTTGGTTTTTACTTGCAAGTCTATCTCTGTCATCTGTCTTTTTTTATATTGTGCTTCCCCATTCACACAAATTTCCATTGTCCTGCATCCCACCGGGTTTCCTTTTTCCCTCCAGCCACTCAATTCCTCCATGTGTCACTGTGAGTGCTTGTACCATATACCACGTCTTAATCAGTGACATGCACCTGCTCGTCTTTGCGCCAGTCTTTTATTAGATCCCATTAAAAGTATGAATACAAAAAAAAAAATGCAGTTTGGCTGCCATGCTCAGAAATGCATGGAAAGTGCATGAAGGATGTTGAGTAGTGAGGAAAGTAAACAGTAAGTTGTCAAAATTTCACCTTTACCTTCACTTCTCATGACTTCTGTCTCTGCTGTGTGTGTGTGTGTGTGTGTGTGTCTGTGTGTCTGTGTGTGTGTGTGTGTCTGTGTGTGTGTTATGTTATTATATGTGACAGTGTGACAGCTTTGCTATAATAGCTTATGTGTCACAGTCTGTGACTGTATGCACAACTGTCATCTGAGTCACAGCAACAGCACCGCAGAGTATATGATACGTACTTATGCTGGCCACCGTGGCGACTGTGTGTGTGTGTGTGTGTGTGTGTGTGTGTGTGTGTGTATGCAAACCATCCTATATATGTGCATTAAGTGACACAGCTTTGAATGAAAGCTTCTGACCATTGCCAAGTGACTCAGAGTCAACAACAACGAACACACACACAAACACACATACACACACACACACACACACACACACACACACATACACACACATGCAGTTTCTCCATAAGGCTCTGTTTGTCATCTTGCTGGAAGCCTTGCTCTATGATAGCCTCACATCGAGCAGACAGGACTGTGGGGTGAATCGCCGTTTGTGGACATGCGGGCCACAAAGCACATTGACAGCAGTTGTACTAGTTTGCACATTTACACACACACACACACACACACACGCACATTACATGCCAGCTTGTGCTCTGTCCCAAACTCAATAAAGGTTTTAATGCTTATGAGCCACATACAGCGTGAAAATGAGGACCAGGCACTTACATGCCTACATTACATTCATTAACCACATGCACTAAATGGCGCACACACACTTCATGCACTAGCAGAATGTGGCACCCATACTGACTACACAGGGTTTTGGCAGAAAACGTGAGCTGTGTAAAATGGGACACAGCACAGACAGAACATGACATCACAGTGCTTGTAATGTGAGGGAGCAATTAACACATGTGGTAGTGAGACATTCACTGCTATGGGCTGGTTAGCCAGGCACCTGGCTTATAATAAAGATCATTATGTCACTATCATGAGCTGTTCCATATTGAGACAATGTAAAAGTAATGAGTATAAGATAATAGTAGCAGTAGTAAAACTAGTAATATCACTAATACTAATTTAATTTACTTTTGTGTGCTTCGCTGTTATGTTGTTATCTACATATTCTCTTATTTCATCATTACAAGCTTGAACTAATTCTAATGTATGTACATGCACCTACAGATAACAAACAATAACAACAATTTATTTAAATTAAATATTCTGACTGACAAACAGATTTAGCATCTTTATGTTTTTTTGATTATGCTCTTAACTCTGATACTTGATTCTGCAAAGCTGGAACAGGATATGCATACATTTATTTGGGAATCAGGCATAAATTTACTGCTTTTAGCGGTTGCAAATAAACAGGGCAGTTGGCACTGTCTTGGCAGTGTTAGTGAATTTGGGACAGATCCTTATGCAAATTTGGGCTTTGCACGGTTAATGCCGTTGAACATGTACAGCAAGACACTTAACTTCATCAGTTCCTTCATCTTCGGTCCCTGAGAGGATTGGGAGTGTTTGCTAATGACTCTGCTGCGCTTGTGCACACTGAAAACCGTGCCAGCGCACACGCACCTAAACACACACTCACACCCACAAGCACACACACACATACATGTTTAAACAGGCATGCTCACAGTGTGTGTTTTTGCACATATAACGCACCATACTTGGATTTAGCCTCATTCACTGAAACATCAGAGCACAACGGTTTGCTTTTTATGTGTCAAAAACTTGTTTTCGGGGTAATATCTAATTAACAAGAACAGAAAAAGGATGAAGCTAAAATAAAGCTCTCTAATGACTTTACCAGGGCTATACTGTACTTTATTTACTGTGTTTTATAACTAGTTGAGGTAATTTGGATTGTTTGCAGTTGACCGTCTCAGCTACCGAGCACTGTTGCCCGGTATTGACTCTCTTGCCAGACTTACTATTGACTAAGCTCATGTGTCAATGAATAGGCCATGTATTCATGTATAAAGATGATTAGTGAGGCAGGTGAATCACTGTCACCTCATCACCGCTGTCTGCATGAATTACTGCACTAATTGCCATATAGATTACCATACGTTTACTCATTCACTGCTTTACGTCGGCCCCAAGAAGCACATGGATGCTCAAGTTTACTTACTTCGAATTGTATTTAACAGTCTTTCTCTTGTTTTGTTGTTGTTTCACTGACTGAATGTACATTGGTTTATATATATATATATTTTTTATGTGTAATTTGCACGATGCCAAAATCATGTCAGTGTTACACCCCACAAGAATGCTTTTCCAAATTTTGTTTCCTATACACTGTGATAGAGTAATACTGCTTACTCTGCTTGTACACTGAGAGAGCCGAGCCGAGCAGATTACAATGTTTTAATCAGCCAACTTTACATCAAAGGGATTAGTGAAGCCTTTTTGCAATATAAGGTAGCAGATGGCATTTAATAGCAATTTCTCCCGACTCCTTGGAGGACCAGTTTTTATCTTCTCGTGACGTACTCCTGGAACAGTCCTTTCTGCCTAGCATGCAAATATATGCTACCGGAGGTTATTAGATTCCCATTTTTATAACTCATATAGAGGACCTTCAGACCTAATCATTACATTCTGTTCGGCACTCTATCAGGTCTATGAAAACCAATTCATTAATCCACATTTCCCATCTCCCTACAATCCAAGGTCACCTTACCAATCCTCTCCTATGAATTATCCCTCCGCTCTGACGGAGTGGATGACTGAACGGACGAGTTGACAAAAAAGACACTTCAGACGGCGCCACAAAAAAACATGGCTGCCAAAGGGATCGACTGCCTGGCCGTCTCAGATAAATCACACACTCCATAGATGGGTTGCGCGCAGACACATGCATGCCCACGCACATGGGTGACACACACACACACCTCTTACCCTCTCCTCAGCCCATCCCGTACAACCTCTCCCATCAGCACACGCGGGAGAGTTCACGAGGGGTTCATGATTGTGCCCTTTGACCTCGGGGGGTTGAAAACCTCTGCCATTAGACTCGATTACAGCCAAGGTCATCCAGGGACACGTCGGTTAGTGTGAAAATGATGTGGTCTGCCACTGCTGTAAGTGACAGGCTGATGGATCTGTCAGCAGCAACGGCACACATCACAGACATGATTAGAGAGATAGAATGAGAGTAGGACAGAATAAATGAGGGCTAGGGGAGAAGGAGGAAGAGGAGGAGGAGGAGGGTTGGAATCAGCCTTGGGAGGGAGAGAGGGGTAATGAGAAAGATTTGAACGGTATAGATACAGTAGATAGAGGATGAGGACTCGCGAGCTGGAGGAGACTATGTTGTCCAGATCGATTTACATGTCTCTGGCATTGATCAAGCTCCCCTGTGTAGGGAATTTACCTCCTCTTCACACAGGATGACTGAAACAGTGATTATCAGTAAACCCTGCTGCGCTGACTCTGTGTGTGCGTGTGTGTGTGTATTTGTGAGGTCCACAGGGTGGAGGGAAGAGAGATAAACAGAGAAGGAAGGGAAGGGAAAATAAGAATGAGAATACTTTTTATTCAGTCCAGCAACTTTGACCAGAATGGAATCATACAAATATGATTTTATTTTGTATTCTGTTTTGCTCAGTGGGACCGGCTCGATAGTGAGAGTGTCTACCTCAAGTGAGGACACACACACACACAAAATTACAAACCCCGCTATTGAAATATTTTCTCCCCACCAAACGCTGTTAAATCCACTGCCCGGAGCCTGTCTCTGTCAATTTTTGAACCAATTTTGGATAAGCAGCCTCTCTCAGGAACACATGTTAATATCGTCCGGCAGGTAGTCACCATGCCCTGCACGCCAAGTAGAGGAAAGTGTACACACACACACACTCAAAGACACAAAGTGGTACACGCTCGCCTCGTTGTGACAGATGTCTTTTGAAGAATATGTAATGACCAGACTGCGTGTGTCTGCGTTTGTCCTCGAAATTGAGGCACACTTTTCTTTGTCCTTCACCCTTGGTTAGGGAGACCGACTGATATACAACCCTCTACAAGCTTCTAACCCCTTAGCGTTCACTTGCATGTAGAAGCGCACATACACACACACACACAGACACACACACACCAGCTTGGCTACCCCGAGCTCTTGGCAGAATGCGCCGATTCTGTCCTACTGGCTCACTGACCGACATATGGATGGATGGAGGTGGCTCGTAGCGTGCCATGATCAGTGGAGTGTGTGTATACAGTATGTGTGCATCACGAGCTCATGTGTCCACATGTCACAAGCATGCATGGATGACGAGCCGACTGCTTTTGTCTCGGAGCCAGCAGCCACGCTGGGTCCTCCCCTCCCCTTTCTCCTCCCTCTCCTCCTGCTCGCTGACAGTTTCAGACACTTCCCCTTCTCGTCCTGCCATTACTCCATCCATCCACACCTGACGCTACCTTCAGCCATATGCTCTTCTTCTTATCCATTATTTAGTGCTTGACATTTATGCTGAAACCCGGTGGGACATGACGGGACCTGACCGATTAGGTCGGGTTTGGGGCTTTACGTTTGGCTTCTTTCCGGTTCAGGCTGAGCGGCGTGCACGCGTGAAGTCAATGTGCATGCACCTTGACTTTATTTTTGGTTTTATATGTTTTTTCGTGTTTTTATTTTGTAGTATTGATAGTACATGTAATGAGATTCTTTATCTCAACAAGCTTATCTGGTTAAATAAAGGTCTAATAAAAAATAAAATAGCATTGCATTTGTGATTAGAGAAAGAGAACACAGTTTGCTGCAGTTGATAATCCTTTAGGCTCTCAGCAACTGTTGGTCCATGTAATAAGTTGTATTAGTCACAAATAGGCCATGATGGCTCTATTGTTTTTTTTTTTTTTTTTTTTTTTGTCATAGACTGTAACCCTCTGTATTTTATGATAGCTGTCCACCTTCTTGATTCCTGACATTTCCTTTCTCTCCGGTCAAACTGTATTATAACCTTTTTTGCAACCTTTATTATAACCTTTTTTGGATTTTGATACAGTGACGTAATTATCTTTTGCACAAATTAACAACTATTTTGGAATCTAGTTGGTTTTGTAAACACACAACTTTTTCGGGCAGAGGTCGGGCTTTGCTTGAAGTTTTTGGCTTGAGTTATTCCACTGCATTGACTCCACAGTCCTTAACTCCCCCAATCCCTGTTTGTCACATATGTTCAGCTCCTTGTGTCATCACCTCCTTCCCTTACGTCTCCTTATTTCTCCACACGCCATGTGCTGTTTGGGGTTCGGTGCTGCTAAAAAGGTTATCCTTGCCACTTGTTGTGTTAATTAGCAACAAAAGAGGTTGGAAGACTCAGGGGGGGCACACTCGTCCTCATACTTTCTGTCTATCCCTCCCACTCCTTCCCTGTTTTCCTTTGCAGAGAATTGCATTCCTTCTCCTTCATCCCTCTCTCACTCCTCCTCTTTTTACGCTGCTCCACTTTCGTCTTTCTCCATCCTTCCAGCATCTCTTGCATGTGCTCCAGCCACCATGTTAGCATAGCCACCCGCTTTTTTTTTTTTTTTTTTTTTAATCTGACACACATGGCTGCCCTGTTGACTTTGATTCTCAGATCTCAGTATCAAGGGACCACTCACTTGCTCGCCTGGGGGAGGTGACAGAAATGTCTGTGTTTTCCTTCTGCGCGTATGAGAGAGAAAGCGAGAAGGGCGAGAAAAAGAGTGAGAGATGCAGTAAGTGCAGAGCAAGAGATGACAGAGTCTGTGATCCAATATTTTCCCCTCTGAGGTTTTGAGTTGGTTTCTCTGCTCTGTTGCTCTGTGACACGTGTGACATGAATCTAATCTCTTGGCGTCTTTGTTGTTGCCGGGCTCTTTCTGATCCTCCGTCCTCTATCGCTGGGCTCTTAGCCACGGTGACTTAGAAATCATTGATCGAGCCAGTTGTTTGTTTGCTTGCTCATTGAAATCCAGGGCTGGAGCAGTGATTTAAGAAATCAATAGCGAGCTGATGAAAATATGCTAAAATGGCTCCCATCCTCTCAGTTTGGAGTGACACATGAGTACCAAAGGAAGCCCTGCCTAATTTGTCCATGTGGGCCCGTGGCCATCCCACCACTCCCCAGCTGTCCTCCAGTCCTCCCAAGTCTCCTTGCCCATCTCTGCCCAGTTCTACACATCGCCTCCATGCAGTGTTGCACTTCCCCATTATAACATGCCATCTGCACCTGCAAATTACACCATAATTTAGCGTAATAAATTGCATTACATGTACTATCAAACCCAACGACATCAGTATTAAATTTCAGTTCTCTAGCTTTTAATTTGGAGGATCAGAGGGCAGTTCCTCTGGGCCCGGTTAGTGCAAGACATCATCTGCCGTTTTGCTGTAACAAACAAGTTATGATCACTTGTGTGCATTTTTTTGATGTAACGCACAACATCCACCATCTTGCTTGTAGTTAACACCTCTGCAGGAACCGCCACCACACTGCAGCTTCCACCCTATTGATCTGTTTAGTCAGACAGGATATGACACTGATAGGAAACCCCGCTGGTCAAAGCGTTGCCAATCAGCCCCTCCGCCGCCAGCTCCCGCTCTGACCTCTGCCGCTAATGACGACCACTCCACAACGATAACCACCGTAATCTACAAGACAAATTATCTCCCCGTCAAATAGCCAATTTGGATTAGTGTCAGTCCTGCGCTCTCACTCGACCTCAGGTTTCTGATGAGGTGGTAGAAAGAGGAAGGTGTTTGTTCTACCTCTCCTCCCGCTTGTTTCCCTGGCCGGGTTATCGAGCACACAGGCAATGAGGTGACCCGCCGTGACAGACTGCGAGGAGCGCGAGAGGTGGAAGACACGAGGGAGAAGAGGGAATGGTCTTTCCCATCTAATTAAATGCCCATCTCTGCATCTGTTATTATTTACCTCTTATCACTCTCCTCTTTCACACACCTCTCTGTTCTCTTCCAGCAGTTATTTGTGAACATAATTCTGTGTGTGTGTATGTGTGTTTGGGTGTGCATCTGTCCACCCATCCATCCGTCCATGTGCTTGTGTGTATCTGTGTGTGTGTGCCAGTGAAAGGTGTCCAAGTGGCTGCTAATAAAGGCTTAATGAAGTGCCATGGAGATATGGAGATTGGAGAGAACTATGCCCGCTCACAGATGTGGAAGTTAATGAGATAGTGTGGAGCCGTATACAGGAGCCAGGCCAAGAGAAAGACTGTCCACCTGGCATTTAGTTACTACCATGAAGTTGGGAAGGTGCTGCGTGTGTGTGTGTGTGTGTGTGGCTTTGATAAGCAATGAGTGAATAGTTAATGAGTGTGTGCATGTGTGTGTGTGTAAATGTAATAGGTCTGTTATGCTCTGCTTCTCTCTGCCCTGCATGCCCATCAGCTCTGTAGGAAATCCATGCCGTAACGTCATCCGTCAACGCATGGATTACCAGCGCAGCTAATTATCCTCACTCCCCTCCCACCTGAGAGGAAGCGAGGAAATATAACGTAAATGTATTGACGGATGAACGTGATGAAATTTGATGAAAGCGTGTCATACTGGCTACAAAGGGGCGAGAGAAGAAACAGCTGGACAGAGAGCAGGGAACGCTTCGCAGGTTTGCATCAGCGTGTTAATCATCGACTAATCTTGTAGTAAGAGGGCAGTTGTACAGTTAAAGCTTCACATTAAGCCTCATTTCTTTCATTTCAATTAACTAAAAGGAGGGGCTTAGAGGAAGCTTAGGAGGCTGGCTGCTGGCTCTGTAGCATTTAGACAGCTCATCTCTTGCTGAGTCCCGGGTAGCATTACTCTCTCTGCAGGGAGCCCTGCTGCCAGCGAGCTAGCTAGCCACCACGGGCCCATTCTTAACAACACACCTCAGCCTCAGGTGAGAGAGTGGCACATTGTAGCGCCGCTGATAGCGCTCATTAGTGGTCGGATTAGCCCTGATTAGCCTTGATGTTATTCCCGCCGATACTCCACGCTAATGCTAATTAGCATTAACACTTTACCCTTTTTAGACAAGCTGTGTGCTTTGCTTCATGAACTCCCAGGACTTGTTTCTTGGCTGTGGCTTTTGCTCGTTGTGCCATAATGATTTTCTGTATGGCGTGTAGGCTGTAACGCCGCGCACCGGGTCTCCGTCGTCATGGAGGTTCATTCACAAAGAAGACAGACACTGATTGTAATGTTTACTTGAAATGTTGGCTGGGTGCCGCTAGTCAGTGGACGGACAACAGGTGATGAATCCAAGCCCGCGACTGGTTTTCCGAAATATTCTACACCCGTCTAATGAGCAGTGTTGGGACCAATTACTCACAAAACTAATAAGTTACAATTACTAATTACTTCTTTAAAAAGTAATTTTGATTACTACTTAATTACTGCTGCAGAAGAGTAATTCAATTACCAGGGTTTTTCCTGGCTCAAATTGAGGCAGAAGTGGTACCATCTTGATCATGCGGGGGAGGGGGGGTGGGACTTTTTACCACGGACCTTTTCTAGCACAGAGGAGATATGTTGCTCAAACACTCTGTATTTAGTGTTAGTGTATGTTTATGTTAACAATATGTTAAATTATTATTATTTTAAAAATGTAAATTACTTATCAAATAGACCTAACAATTCAGCTACCAATGAATGAGCAGTAGTATGCATGTGATAACATAGATTGAAAAATAAGCCGAAGTGATACCTCTTCTCTGAATAGACAAGCTAGGCCAGTGTTCATAGGTTTTAAATAATGCTATTAAAAGCAATAATCCTAATTTCTTTACTCACTGTTCTATTTCCACTACAGTCCATCAAAGTAGCTTTACAAGAACTAGAAACTCAAAATAAGCTCTAAAACTACAGGAAATACCTTGAATAATCCAACTACATCAAACTATTCTTCAAAAAAATGTATTGTAGTGTCAACAAAAAACAAAGCAAGATATGGCATCAAATAGTGACATACAGAATATGTTTGAGCTGTACACAGTCCCTTTTAGATTAAATAAGAAAATGAAATGAAACTATGCCACAAAATAATGCAGTTTAAAATGCAAAAAATAGATATCTATCTAGAGACAAACTCAAAATATCAGTAAAATATGAACTATTTCTGACATTAATATCCTGACAGACTTTTTGAACGAATAAAAAGCTCAGTATCTGCTCCTCCTGTGGTCTGTCCTCTCTCTCCCTCACTGTCCTGCACTCGCTTCAGCCTGTAAACAGTCATTAGCTGTTAGCTTAAACAGTGAGCTGAAAGAGGCAGGTTTTGGACCAAGCAGGGGGAAAATATCGCCTTTCATATTACAGCCTTGTGCTTGGTGAACAAGTGGTGTGATAAATGACTCACTGGCTTTCACTTGAGGTTTTCTTGCTAGTTCTCATTAGGCTACTGCCATTCAGGCTGACAGACTGACAGAAAGTTACCGAGCTGCCGCTCTGCCGGCAGCAGGATGCGGACCAAACCACTGTGAGGCATGGGGGGAGGTCATAACTTTTAAACACTTAAAAACCCACTATTTTACATTTATAATTAGCACCGCTTGCATTACACTTTCATTGAATATTACTTTATTATTCAAAATTTATGGATGGAGGGGTCTTGTCCGCCCCGACACCCCCGGGATTTCCGCCTAAGGCTGTGTCCGAAATCACTCACTCACTCACTACTCCCTACTCACTATATAGGGAATTCAATGTAGTGGACTATATAGTGAACTCAATAGTGGACCGTTTCGGACAGTACTTCGCCCGTTGTTCGGCGCCGTTCCGCAATGCATGACGGGATATATTGCCTGGTTAGTGACCATCGGATGTCCACTACATTTTGCGGTGGATTGTGGGATACATCTAGTGGACTATATAGTGAACATAAATAATCACTAGACATTCGGACACCCCTACAAAATGGCGTAACCACTATATAGTGTCCTATATAGTGATTAGGGAGTGATTTCGGACACAGCCTATGTTTTCACGTACCCCCTGCAATGTGCTCGCGAATTTCTCGGCTCTGCTCTTCCTCTTTGGCAGTTTTGGCAGCGACTTCCAGTGCACTCTTGTTGATACAGCGCCACCACATCGGCGCAATGCTGCAACTGCAGTTAAAATGACATCCATCTACCACGGCGCTTGTCAGAAAATAACAATTTTCCCGACGTCAGAGTTTTGAGAGCCGGGGGCGGCACGAAATTAGGCTGAGGCGGCCGCCTCATAATTTTATATGCAGGAAAAACCCTGATTAATGGGGAAAGTAATTTTTATGATTACTTTTTTTCTTTTCTTAAATCCTCTTATCAATGCACATATTTTTGCGTTGCTGTTGAAGTGTGGACATTGCTGTCAAATTTCATCTATCACGTTACTTTGAAAAAGTAATTCATTATAGTTTAAAGTAGTGATGCCAGCTTGTTCAGGTGGGGAATTGAACCCCCGGTCTTCTGTATGGCAGATGGAGATACTATCCGATCTGCCGTCGGGGAACACATGTGGTTCTTGTAATTTGTGCTTAGTTATTCTCCACGCATGTTGATAAGTTACGAAAAACTGCAAAGTCCGACCGGTTTGAAAATTGACACACCGCTTTTTCTCCACAAGACGCACAATTTTTGAATAGGATAATAAAATAATAATAATTATTAGTAGTAAGTAACGGCTAGCAACGGCGCATTTTATTGTCAGTAACGGTAACGGCGTTGTAACGGGGGAAACAGTAATTTCTTTGATTACTCGTTACTGATAAAAGTAACGCCGTTGGTAACACCGTTTCTTTGTAACGCCGTTACTCCCATCACTGCTAATGAGCATCTGAAACAGTAAATGTTTGAAGTTCTGTCATGGAATTCTACAGCAAAAACGAACAGTCAGATGGTCTTCAGGCCTTTAATGCTGTGACAGCAGGAGAATCATACACACCAAAGCTTGGAGGTAGATTGTCAATGTGACAGAGGTGACAGAAAGCTTTTAAGGTCTTCAGATTTTACATATACTTTGCATGTCTTACATAGTCAATCAGGTAATAAAGCAATAAAAAACTTTCCAGAAACAAACCTAGTTAATGCACAGGTCTAGTCATAAATTCCAGACAAGTAACTGATCACCTCTAAATGAGATAAGCTGGTAGAGGGTCTGCTCCATTGCACATACCACCAGTTTAACTCTGACGTCATATAAAGGCTAACATAATACATGATTTTAATGGTAAATTCCTTCACAGTTCCACTTTTCTATGGAACAATTTTGTCACTTTTTGGTATTAAAAAAAAAAATCAAACTAAAAAATAAAAAATACCTTGGAACCCTCTGTCTAGACCAAAGCTCAAAGCCTCTGACTTGCCTTAGTGTGACATGACTATCTAGTGATGGCTATCAAAAACTTGACTCCCAGTGTTGGGAGTCAAGTATTAACTTCACTGTCAAGTGAGCCTCACAAAATGATGGGCAGTCTTTCAGGTGAACTACTGTACATTCTTTTTGTGGATGCTGGACCAATAAAGGTGGATCATAGAGACAAGTGTGCAGTCTTCACGTTTTCTACTTTGTTTGAAGTCAGCCAAAGCAATGGAGGACCTCCACAGTGAGATTTCAGCGCACGTTAGATATCAAGAACCTCCTTGGATCACATCGAGGAACTAAAAGAAAAAGTAACCACTAGTACTTTCTGTGTTGACCATCTGATGATTAAACTTGATGATAAGGAGGATAAAAAGCTACATAATTACACAGCCCTATCTGAGAGGTTTCTCCACTTTATAACCATAAATTCTCTTGGGCAAACTTTTATCCAGTTCCTTGTCCATTTGTTCAAATGAGATAACAAAAAAAAAAAAAAAAAGAGATAATCTGTTCATGGCTCATATTGCTCTGCTTGTCACACACACACTCACACACATAATTATTAAAACTAATGAAGCACCATGCAGTTGCTCAATGCAGACTAAAAGTGCCATTTCGTTAAGCTGTGTCATTGGCGATAAGAAAATGCTGAGAAATATTGATTCGGCTCACATTGCTGAGAGCATCCTTGGTGACGGTTTAAATGTGTGGCAGCAGATGTTCCTTTACATGTGTGCTCAAACACGTGACGCTCTCCAGGGGGCCTCTCTTGTAACCAGTGCCTCCGTGTCGGTGACAGCCACGGTCAGAGGCTGTTATGTTTTCGGGTTGTCCGTGTTGTCGGTCCATCTGTACATATGTGTGTACGTTCCAGTCTCATGAACACGCGATATCTCAGAAACGCCGTGAGGGAATTTCTTCAAATGTTGCACAAAGGTCCACTTGGACTCAAGGATGAACTGATTAGAGTTTGTAGTTCCACAGGTCAAGGTCATTGTGATTTCACATCCGTCCCATTCTCATGAAAATGATATCGCAGAAACGTAAATGACGACGAAATGTAAAAACACTTTTCTGGCCATTTTTCAATGCCATAACCATCACTTCCTCTCTCTGGATGACAACCAGGACAGGCAGCCTCCTGTTCCTCTGGTAGTTCACCTCTTGATCTCTTTTGCAAACTCCAGCAAGTAGTTTTTGCAGTGACTCCTCATGTCTTGTACCACCTGTTGACTAATCCCTGTGGCTTCACCTTGAGCAAGGTGATACTGAGCGCCCAAGTCCACAACCTGTTCACGTCTGCCACAGTGAGCTGGAGGAAGTTGAGGTACATACGCAGACATCAACAACATCTTCATGTAACGCCCTCTGAGACTGTAAACAGTGATATTGGGCACTAAATAAACCTGAACTTGAACTTCTTTCATGGTAGAGTCTTATTTCTTTGGACTTTTCCAGTCACTGAGTAGAACTGGACAGCCATGTGTGTATGCCTGTGATATTACATAGTCAATATTTCTTAAAAGACGATTTACAGCTTTGGTTCCACAATGATGGAGGAAATGACATTTCAGACTCGATGCAAATGATTTTAGGATTTAGTTCCTTAATTTTTGTGAGGACAGATTTGTTTCTCCCACACTTTGCGCTGCAGCCATCTGCAGTCAGGCTGATACAGTTCTGTATGGGCATCAGCAATTGCATGTGAATCTCCAGCTGTAAGGTTCATGATCCCTGCAAAAGTGCTGATTATTTGAGCTTGCTTCTTGCTGTCATGTCCAACAGCAACATACAGCACTGATGCTCTTATCTGTAATCAATCAGAGCAAAGTGCAATCAAACAAACAAAAATACCAATGTTAAAACAAGAAAAAGAAATTACCTCCACACTGATATAATAAGTGGACTGCTGTTAATATGCCTAAAAGTCGAAACTACAACTTTTCCACCTAATTTGATAGGACATGTCCTGTTGAAACATTGTGCCAAATACCATTATGATGTTTGAAACTGGGGTTACATTTCTGTTTTGTTTTATTTGCATCACTATGGTGGATTCCTTTCTCATACTTGCAATTAATTTACAGTATGTTTTTTTTTTTTTTTTTTTTTTTTTTTTTTTTAGCTCCATGGAACGGGTATCATTTTTTAAAATGTCTCTCTCGCCTGTCCAGTCCCTACAATATATTTTGCCATGTGGCCCATTTGTCACCTGGCAGTATAGCCAACACACCACCTTCTGTTCTCTCATTTCTCAAATGTACTAATCTTGCGTCTTTTTGTTGATTTTTCAAGTGTGTTTTTGTCGCACCACCACTTTGTAGCTGTTTGTCTTTCCGCTTTGTTTTCTTGTTTCACAACTTGTGTCATGGTTAACTTAATTTTCTTGCTATAGGTTCTTTTCCTTCTTTTGTTTTCTGTGACAGTCTCTGGGCTGTGCCATTATGCTGCCTGTCTGCTGTCTGTCTTGCAGTTGTGTGTGGGTGTATGTGTGTGTGTGTATGGGGGGTGGGGCTGTCTGTGTCCATGTTTGTGTGCGTGTTCTTACTTTTCAAGACTTTAAAATAAATAAAAATACATTTTACACCCCAGGCAACATTCTGTGCGGTAGCAGTGTGTTATGAAAGTAACCTGCGTCTTTTACTTTTTCACACGTAACTCCATTTTCAAAATAGCCCAGTTTGGTGAGAAAACCACAAAGCTGGCAACTGTACTGTGGAGTACAAGTGTGGAAGTATTATATAGTGGAAGTAGGGTATCATTTGGCCCTCCCTATTCTCCCATTGACTTGCCATGCTTTTCAAAGTGGTGCAGAAAGTGCAGAGAAATAGCTCTTTTATGGATGCTAACGGAGCCTTTTTTGGCCTTGGAAGTTGCCTGGTGAACGTGCCTGAGCTGTGAGGGGGAGGCTTGGGGCTTCAGCTACTATTCAACACCAGAACTGCACGTACCACCACCTTACACCTGTGATTCACAGATTTATGCAGCTTAACTCTAACAAAATAGGAGATAAACTATGATATGATTGATCCCAGTTTTTTTTTTTTTTTATCAGATTCTGTATTCCGTTCTAGTGCAAAAATCTGAAAAACTATTCCAGAGTAATAACAGTCATGATAGTGTTAAACTGTGCTAAGAAGATTCCACTGGTGTTAATGTGGCTGTTCGGAAATTACCATATCTGTCGTATTGTAAATTAAAGCATGCAAACAGAGCGCTGGCCAGGGAGCTTCTTTAGAGACAGCGATTACCGCAATGCCCGTCTGAACAATAAATTGTGTCTCAAAGATGAAATCATCGCTAATGCCTCATTACTTGCTCAGTTAATGTCAGCATTCCTGAAACACGTACTAACTAGATGGAGGAATATTGGGTCATAGTGCTCGGTGACATCTTTATTAGCATCATCAGCCATGACTTTGACCGCGACACTCGACAGCGCCGTGCCCGCCAACGCTCACATCAAGGCGCCCATCTAGCCACGCCCCTCGTTCAAGAAGACCTGGCTGCCCCTTTGAGCACCACACTAATGCAAATGTGGGTACTGCTAATTAGCATTAGGAACATGATTTAAGAGTTAGCGTTTTATCTGATGAGGCAGTTAATCGCAAAACATGAGAGAGAGTATCAAAGAAAGGAGAGGATCTGAGAAAGGATGCTATTTATCATGAGGTAACTACAGGAGACAAAGTAGTTTGTTTGTGCACGTTAAAAAGCACCTAACCCCACTGACATGGTGCAGTTAACATATGAGAAGAAAGGCCCCTCGCTACACCAGACACTCACACCTCTCCTTCACACTAATACACCCATTAACAATTACACACTGCATCAGGCCTCTGTGGCAGCAATGCACGCCGCTTTGGTGGAAATGTTTACACGGCATCCACCCGTAACAGTTTAGCTGCTCTTTCCTTGTTTTCATTCATCAGCGGCTGAATGAACTTAAATTCAACAGGCGTTCACCAGACACCTTGCATTAAATGTAGCTCTACAAAAGTCTCGATAAGGAACGGAGATGGGCAGGCAGTATGGAGGGAAAAGAGATAATCAGCAGCCTCACATCAAGAGGGAGTGCTGTACCTGAGCTGGTCGGCAGAGATCACTAATAGTAGCTGCTCTGAGATGAAAAATTACCTGAGAGCATAGTTAAGGAGGATGCACCTGATTTTATGCCCGGTCAAGCAAAAAATTTTGCGGGAGTCCGACAAAACCTGAGTGCGCTTGGAGCCCGGGAGACTAACTTCACTCCACAGACACACACACACACACACGCACAAATGTACATAAAGCAAAGAGTGTGACACAAACACAAAGTGAAGGCTGCTGCACAGGGAAGTGACATAGTGAAATTGACAGAGGAGATGAGGCACAGGAGCGTTTCACACAGTCTGTCCTTTCATCTCCCTCATCATCTGTCAAAGCTGGAGACGAAGACTGTACTGGAGGAGACGGACAATGAGGGGCGACGTGGGGTGGGTTAGGGGGGGGGGGGGGGGGGGGGGGGGTGGCTTCAAGGAAAGCGAGGGGAGCGGGAGAGGAGCTCACGAGGGCCACAGAGACGAGGTAGACAAGAGGTGAGGAGCGGTGAGGGCAGGGCTCAGGTCGCACGGCCCTCACTGTTTGATCCATGCAGTGGTTTCTGTCCCGGCGGATCCCACGCTGATCGCCTGTGGCAGGTGTGTACGCCGACTTCGACCGCCGGAGATGTCGCTGACACAAATCCAAACCGATCTGCACAGTTTCAGCGAAGCCAGCTCTCGCCAGTCTCAAAAACACTGTACATGTCTCTCAGCGGCTCTGTAAGCAACAGAGGAGCACAGGCACGTCCTGTCAACCCTCTGCTTATTCTGGACACGGTGTGTGTTTTCAGACCGACGGCGGGCGCGGGGGGTGCAGGGGGTGCGGAGCTGCTCAGAGGCCTGGGAGGAGGTGATGTACCTGAGTGGACAGTCTTACAGGACAAAAATGTCAGGATGTGACAGGGTATTCTACTTTTTGCTCCTTATCTAACCCAGCTGATTTATGTTGGGCTCAAGCAAACCACCGGACCATGAAATGTGACTACAGAGCATTCAGCGAGGCTTGCTTGATGAGAGAGGGTGCAACTGTTGTTAGATAAGACAAACACAACCTGCTTTTCTTCAGTTTTTACATAACCAATGTCGCGGCAAACCATATTTTCCGTCTGAGATAGCAGTGCCTTTTGGCCTGGATGCTATCCAGAGAGTGGTCAGAGCTTATCTCTGTCCCTTCTGCTTGGAGGAAATGGCAGTCAGCTCTTTTCATTGAGACACCTTGGTTTACTTATCCCACTTCAGCCCTTATGCCGTTTGTGTAAAGTGTCACCGGAATACACAGATTGCTGCCTCTCCGCTTTTCTTTGTAACGGCGGCCTTTTCAGGTGACCTCGGAAAACTTCTAAGTTGTTTTGAGTTTTGAGCCCCGTTTTATGAGACTTCATCGCAAGCTAGTGTGGAATCAGTGGTGGTGCTGGTCGCTCTCCATGCCACTTCTATTCTATTACGACAGCAATGTTAAGAAAAGCAGCATTTAATGATGAGGAGGACACATTTGGATGATGGTATCCAGTAGTACTGCTGTAAAGATTCATCCATTGCATCAGTGCATCGATTATAAATTTTGCAGATTCGATAATGCAATAAATCCTGTAACATGTATTCATTCATCCAGAATTCTTACATGCATTTTACAGAATGCTATGAATTGCTTCTTTTAATTACTGTGCTTTTCCTTAAAATAAATAATGTTTAGGTAAGTCTGATTTTATCATATTTCAGTTGTCTCGAATCATTTTCTGCAGACTTGGATTGAATTCAGTCATTCCAAACAAACAAACAAAAAAATCATTCTTAATTCAAATTGCCAACTAGTGAACTGTGAGCCAATCTGAATGTCTGTCAGGTCAGAAATTCACATTCCTAACTGCTGCAATTTCAACTGTGTATCTAACATTGATTAAAATCTCTCTCTTTGTGTCTCTCTTTCTCTGTATCCCCCTTTCTTTCCCTCTCTCTCTCTCTCTCTCTCTCTCTCTCTCTCTCTCTCTCTCTCTCTCTCTCATACAGGTGGAGCGAGAAATAGCGATTCTGAAGCTCATAGAACACCCACATGTTTTAAAGCTACATGATGTCTACGAAAATAAGAAATACTTGTAAGTATCACCAGTGGGTCCGAGCCCAGTTTTAATTTATGTAGAATATGCTAAATCACTGAGTACAATTATTGACTTTACACAATCGTGACTTGAAACTAATTGAATCGTATCATTTTATTGATGGAAACAGTAATAAAGTGCCATCTGCCATGTGACATCACCGCTTTCTGTTGCTCCAGCAAACTAAATTGGTTTAAAATTGTCCGAGGTGTGTAACTGTGCATGAAAGCTTTTGCAGCTTGCAAATATCAATACCATCAAATGTTCTTCTGGACAGCGCAGCACTCATGAGAATGTCCCAGATTGTTGGCTCAAGGGGCAGTTTTGATTGGTGTGTTATGATTGGAGGGGAGCACTGATGGTGTTGGAGGGGCAGAGGCCCCATTAGTATCAGCGTGAATCATTTAATTCGGTTACGCTCGCTGAAGGACCGCTAATAGCAGGAGGAAGCCTCCCTTATGTAAACCCCACGACATGCTTATTAGAGGCAACACCACTGCATTAAGCAACATTAGCTATGGAGTAACGCACACACATAAATTTCTTGCACACAAGCGCGCACACACGCACACACACACATGCATACACACTCATAATCATATAGACACAATTAGCTAATTTTAGCTGTGGTGAGTGACAAGCCTATCAGTCCTTCATAGTAGCCCTTTTGCTCTACAGAGGACTGTTTGTCAACCAAATTCAATTATCTTAAGCCTACGGGCCAAATGGGATTCGACATGCAGTACTGTACATGTCATATTTTAAGATGATAGGAGTCGCAGAATATTATGATTCACCCCGTAATTGGATTATCAAAATCGCATTTTGCGCCTCTTGCCTCGTCACTTTTGACAGTTGGTCACTAGTGGCATCAGAGACAGCAAACCGACTTACATTAGCTTCATCAGTGATTTGACTGTACTTTCTGCGCCGGATATGAATGATGTAATTCTGTATCTAATGAGTCCAACTGAAAAATCAGTGACTGATGGAAGCATAACAGGGCCAGAGCCTGCAGACGTAGAGCTGCATGAGTTATTACTCTATTGACACAGATCCCACCAGCTGGATATATTCTGTCTAAAACTCTGAGTGCACGTGTATACAGAGATAGGACAGAAATCAATGCAGTTTAATAAATAGCCCGAGAATATGTTATTGACTCATGTTTCATTGCCGCAAATTGATGACTACATAATGGTTTTAATATGTAATGATGTCTGGAGAGTCAAAGAATGTCCCTGAAAGAAGTCCAAGAGAACAAGTAACATTATTGCTATAAAGGATTTAATTTGAGGTTTACACTACCATGTTGAAAGACTAATAACATGATAAATTGCAATATGTGCAAGTCAAGCACTGCATAACGGTCCTTACGTTCATGCAGGTGCCGGTGGAAGCCTTGCACAACATTTCACAAACGCTCCCCCACCCTGCACTGCCGTATTGCTACTGAAAACGCTAGTGAAAACATGTCTGATGAAGGTTGTAAGACTGAAAAAAGTCTGGTTCTGGTTTCAGTTTTCAGGGAGTTTTGAATTTATTCATCAAAATGTATACGTGGAAGTTGAAGTGAATGCTGAAAGTGTTATGTTTTGCCACAGCCAGCTCTTAGGCTTTGTGCATTTGGCATTCACCGCAAAAAAAACATATGCCCATCTCTCCAAGTAATTTAGTCTCTTATTCAGTGTTAAACTCTTACTCCTCTTAAAACAAGTGAAAAATCTGTTAGGAGGATGACATAATTATAATTGTTTCCAAAGCAGTTTCAGTGGTTTCAAGATTTATTCTGGGAACAAGCATAACTGATGAAACAAGGCAGAATAAGACAGATCAGCCCACTGGCATCAAGAAGATGACACTTGATTTAAAATAAATAAATACATAAATAGTTGATTAGCATTGGAGACAAGTGAGATTTTCTCATCCCACTAGTCATTTCTGTTTGTTTTACAAAAAAACAAGTTTTTAGCATAGTATATGAGACCAAGTGACTTGTTATAGTGGACTTTCTCTGCAGTGCTGTTCAGTACATGCTCTGTGGCCTAGTAGGCTACAGCGTGTGACAAGATACTCTAATCGATACAAAGCTAAAATTGAGGCACTGGCTACACACACTCACGCACAGGAGGGAGAGCGAGGAAAGAGAGAGTATTTCACAGCCTGTCCGGGTTTCAATTTGTCCCTGTGAAGATGGAGGGAGTTGCAGTTCAGGATATATGAGCAGGCCAGTCCAGAGCAGGGGCAGGGCACCGCTGGCTCTCAGCCCGCAGAGGCAGCGTCTGGCCTGGGTCAGGAGAGATTCATCTCCCCTTCTGTCCCCTTGGAGCCCCGGAGCATTGCCATACAGTCAAGATGACGGACTGCCCTCCCACAACCTCAGCCACACAGGCTGAAAGGCCACCTGAAGAGTGGTTGTAAAAAATATGATGGCAGGGAAGGTGGTATGTGTGCATGTGTGTGTGTGTGTGTTGATCTGTGCCTGTGTGTGTGTGTGTATGTATATGTATGCATGTGTGTGCACAGATGCTCGGGAGGGTAAAAGAAGGGGACATAAAAGGACAGCAAAGTATTCCCGCTCCATTTCCACCACACAGACCAGAATGGGAAGACAAGAATAAAGTATCTCTAGTGCTGCAAAGAACTTCAGAACATTTCCCGATCGCACTCCCTTCTCTTTTCTCCTCCTCTTTTCTTTTCTTTCATCTTTTTTCGGTTGAATAACCCAGCGCTGAGACAAAGACTGTCACAAAAGCTTACATTGTGTGTTGCATAGCGGAATTTACAAGCTCTTAAATCCCCCATCTAAGAGCTTTTAGCACAACTTTTCCATCCTTTTGTAGTGTAATGCAACTATATTATCCCCCCCCCAGTGTCTCCCATAGTAGGTCAGGGGGTGCAGTGCATCAGCACCCTTCACATGTAGCTGTAATTCACTGTTGGCACACTTCAGTCTGGTCCTGTGGGGATGACTAACAGATGACAGTACGAAAACATAAACACTCGACATGATATGGCTCTGGGGAGATGAGTTCATTGATCCTGAGAGTGTGTAAGAGCACGTGTGTAAGGACTGTAGGGAAGCTATTCTCCTCCCAGTGCTCCTCTCCTATCAGCCAATACAGAGCTTTAAGGTCAGGTTGTCTGATTCTCTTCCTATGTTCTCCTCTGGGTCTTTTCAAAGAGCCCTCTGGAGAGCAGAGTTGTCTGTTTGCCTCCAGATGAGTTGAATGTTTCCTATCTGTATGTGTGTGAAAGACTTTCTTTCTAGGTCATTAAGTTATTCCATCATTCTCTCTGTTTTATCCTTCTTTCATACAGTCTCTCTCTCTCTCTCTCTCTTTCTGTGTGTGTTTCAGGTACCTTGTGCTAGAGCATGTGTCTGGTGGTGAGCTGTTTGACTACCTGGTGAAGAAGGGCAGGTTAACACCCAAAGAGGCCAGGAAATTCTTCAGACAGATCATCTCCGCCCTGGATTTCTGCCACAGTCATTCCATATGGTAGGTTACATGGTCCACAGATAAAGGACTAGAACTAGCTGCTACTCCTTTGAATACTACAAGCTTGGATTTGACTGGTGACAGTGTGGTAGTGAAAGGGTTGAATGAAAAAAAAAAAATACTGCACTCCGTTTATCTTGGAAACAGAGAGAAATCCAGCAGAAGTTGCCTTAAGTTACTTTTCTTTTGCCGTTTTCTTTGCTTTTGGTGGGTCTTGGGACACAAACATTTAAGTGACAATCACAAGTTTTAGTGACACCTTTAGTCATTGCTTTGGTGTTTTGCAGTCAGTGCAGGGACTGGTGCAATATACTGTAATAATAGCAACACTCAGTGTAGACTGTGGCTTCTGATAATTCTCATTTTTTATTATGTCTATTCCAAACAAAAGCTATTTAGAGCGGAAATGTAAAAGCTTTCATGATATCGGTGCAGAATGAATCCCTGTTGTATGGTACCAGTCACTGACATAGGGAAGCAAATAAACAGTGCATTTTACGAAAAAGTTTCAGGGTATTACCTCAAAGTACAGTGCTGTGTACAAGATATACTAAGTATACTAAAGTGTTATCAGTAAGTACAAGGTACTTACAGTATGTGTTGCACAGTGATAATGTGATAACAAGGTAAAGCAGCATCCGTTTTGGTTATTTTTCTTTAAAGTATAAGTTACATGCATTTATTGCTTTTTACTGTGATCTACTCCATGACTTTATCCGATAAAGTTGCACACTTTATAAGGAACTATACCCAAGGGTTATAACAAAATTTAGCTTGGTTGTCATGCGATGATGAGCTCAGAAATAATGATTTTGTAAAAGATACAGATTCTCCCTGATGTGAATCAACAATTTAAATTTCATTCAGTTTATTCATAGCTTTGGATTGCTGTTTGGTTTCCAAACCATTGACTCAATGTGGAGATTACAGAACTGAGGAAACTTGAGGAACTGAGGAATTGCTTGTTATGCAGTGTGCGCTTTTCCTTCTCTTTCTCAAAATGCCCCTTTTACAGTTTGTGTGCAGCCTAGAGAGCTTGAGTCAGCTGACACTTTTTCAGATGGAGAGAGTCAAATGTTCAGAAGCTGTCCAGTCATTTATTGTAGTAACGCAGTGAATCAGCTGGCCACAATGTATTTCTCAAAAGGAACTAATTGGCTGCCTCTTGTGAAACGACAGTCTAGTGAGAATGGTTAAGTCTGATTATTAACGCTTTGGTTTTCATAGCATATTTTAATTGTTTAAAAGAGACATGCTGATGTGTCAGAGGCATCTGTAGGATTTACCTGCTGGCTCAAATAAAGTGCCAAAGTGGACACCCATGGCCATATAACAGACTCAGTTTATGTGCAAATATAGTTTATATGCATCGTTTTAAGAGCTGAGAAGAAATATATATATATATATATATATATATATATATATATATATATATATATATACATATGCTGAGAAAAAAATCTGATTGACTTGCCCATTCACTAAACATTAGCGAACAAGAGATCCTCACAAGTAGGACAGGAAAGGCATCATGATTTACCGTCAATTCCCAGTGATTTTTCTTAACTTTATAACATTCAGTATTAATTACTTGTATCCACTGAGATTTGGTTTTATAATTTAACTAATGTGACACAGGTATCATCATTTATTGTTTTGTAGCTCCTGAACTAAACTCTTCTGACAAAACTACATCACAAGAGTTTTTCCAGCAGGCGCCGACTTGGAGCATTTGTTTACGTGTGTGCATTTTGTGTTTGTATGCATGTGTGTGTGTGTGAGTTTACACATGTGTATGTATCCATTTGTGCCTCCTCCAGCAGAATGGGAAAGTTTATTTCCAGAGAGCGTTCGCCCCGGGCTCTGTGTTTTCTCCTCACATACCTGCATAGCAGAGCACAGGGATGGCAGACTAGCATGAAACAGCATCCGTCGGCTTCTCGCTCCCTGTCCTGCTAATGCATTCACATCCAGAGCCTCCCAGCTATGGCCATATCAAGGCATCAAGAGAAGGTCACAGCACAGCCATGACCGGGGTTGTTCTCACCAGATTCAGCGCTGTAGCTCTTAGGTAGCCAAGTCATGCTCTTTTGGAACTCGTGTTTCCTTGGGTTTTATTTTGTTGCATTAGTTAGATTTACAGTAGGATGGCTTGTGTTCTCCAGCGTCCTTTGAGACATGCTTGTAATGGAGTGCTATATAAATAAATGAACTCAAACTTGAACTTGAACTTGAACTTGAACTTGAACTTGCCGTCAACTCACGGCAAAGATTTATGCAACTCAGGCTGGACTAGGTGTCTAGGCTGTGGTGGTTGAAAGTGCTGGAGAATTAATTTTTTCTCCTCTTTCCTGCATGGTCAAGTATCCCAGATTTTTTTTTTTTCCTGGAGGCTGAATAGCTTCCTGCTAAAGATGACAGGGAAAACGGTGATGGTATAATATTCCCCCAGAACCTGGTGCAGGCACTCAAAGCCGGAGAGATAGATTTGCATAATGTTTCATGGGCAATTAAAAAGACAGGATAAAACTGTTTAGTCAGGGAATGATTAGGTACAGTTGAATTTATGTCATTTTATACGCTTTGTTTCCTTGTACAGTACAGTTGATGAGAGAGGCAATTACATTTGGGCTGTTGCTATTTTATATTAAAGCCATTGTGGGTGCAGTTATGCACAGTAAAAGCTACATGCTTTTGTTAAAATGATTTTGAATTTTTCTTCGTTGGATCAAGTTGGTGCACTTGAGTACATTTTATTGTTTGAACTACCTAACAACCACTGATGATGGATTCAGTCTTGAATTCCCAGAGTGAACCGAAGAAGCAGAAGATAACTCTTGTACCACTGGTAATGGAACAAAATTGTCCTACCTAAGGGAATGAAAGTTAGCAGGCTTTTATCAGTCTCTGTAAATAACTGACTATGAGGAGAACAGATTAGGCCAATTAGGAAAAAGCATCTGGGACTGACATTAAGCACGAACGTGCACATACACACATCGAGTATCACAGCTCTTTTGTTCTAAGATTCACAAGCAGATTTATCCCTTTCTCTGTCTGATTCTTTTGCTTTGTTACACTCTCTCTCTTTCTCTCAAACACGCGCACACACACACACACACACACTAACCCCCACAAATCCCCGCACAAATGCTCCTGGAAAAGGATGCCTGGTAAATTTATCATGAGGAGGATTATTTGGGAGTGTTGCTGCACCCACTCTTGCCCTCCTTCCAACCTCAATTAGGGGCAAACAGACAGACAGACACAGCCCTTTTCACCTCGCTTCCATTCCCACTAATGAGAACCCGGCATCCCCTCAATAAATAAAAGAAAAAAAAAACATTCTTCCAATCATTTTTTTCCATCTCTGCTTTTCTGCGCAGGGGAGCCACATGGGCTGTTAGAAGTGCTCCCTTTTTCTGTGTGACTCACCATGCAGAGGGGTGAATGCACACTCCCCACCTCTCCTTTTCAGCGCACCTCCCATTTCACTCCCTCTTATCGCCTCATACTTCCGTCCTCCGCCCACGTCCTATCCCCAAATATCTCCGTGTAGCCAGATGGATGCGAGCTTGGATATGAATGAAAGAAAGAGCGAACGAACAGGGAAATGGCTGTGTGTATGACTCAGTGTTTCTTCTGCCTGATTCAGATTGCTCTCTGATTCAGTTTTCTCTTAATGTCGAGGAGGAGATGGGGAGGAAGTTGAAGCCCAGGAGGATAGCAGATGGGGACGAGATAGGTAAATGAAGGATAAAAAAGGAGGAGAAGGGGAAGGAAAAGTCAGTAAAGGAGATATATATTGAAAGTTGAAGCAGTAAGTGAAAAATAGTCACTGTTTATATAGATACAATGTCAAACTGGCTGCCTATTCCCCTCATTGTGACTGTAAACTATCTGAAGGCCTCCAAGTGGAGCCCCTGGAGCTGTTAGGGATTCAGTGTCTTTTTCTCTCTTTCTCATAATATTACATTTAATTTCCAATTCTAAGAAGGGATCCTAACAAAAAGCGACTTACCACTTCAGCTGCCTCTTGTCAGTCTTGATGTGCATCTGTTGTATAGTTTACAAACTTTGTCCTGAGAAATCGATGTGGCAGTCTGCGAGCGAGCACTCAACACAGAGACACAGACGGACTGAGAAGAACAAAACGGTTGTGTCTTTTTTTTTTTTTTTTTTTTTTTTTTTTTTTTTGCCTGAACACTTGACAAGCTGTTTGTCTGCTTCTTACCCTGACTTTGACCCCTGGAGATCAAACCTTTGAACCGGCTGTGTCTGAGGAATCAGGAATCTGTCCCTGCTGCCACAGTGTGTTCGCCTCTCTGTGTCTGCTTTGGACGTGGCAAGGTGAAACATTGCGTGCCACCACCTTATCACTCAATCTATTCATATACCAATTCATCCTGTCTTTTCCCTTATGGAATGATGGAAGCGGTCATTAACAGGAGATGAGAAACTCAAATTGTTAATGGGAAGAAGAAGATCAGGGAATGGGAATGCCGGTTGTCTAATTTGTCAACCTTTCACCCTCACATAAATTTACCATTTCTTAACTCTGTAGGCTCTGATCACCTGCGATAAGCCCAGTATGGGATGTTTCTGTTGTCATGAGCAATAAAGATATTGTGCATTGATTGGTCCAGTGTCTCTGGGGCCGCACTGAGACTACCCAGGGGTCAGCCTGCGGTCAGAGGAACAAGGGATGACACTAAACACACCTCTGTATCTCTGTATTGCTCATCTGGTCCGCCCACTTCCATTAGCCTTCTCTATCATACACATTTGGAGGAATGCATCAGCTGTAACACACATGGTCATGTGCAGGAGCACACCCATTTACAGACCCGCCGATGACTGCCATGATCGATGAGGGATTTAACCCTGACTGCAACACGCCGTGCGGTCTCTCGCATCCCTCTTCTGCCTGTTTACTAATGACTGTGGTTTGGACAAAGGGAAAACATCGTCTTTTCCCCTTGTAACCCAGTCAACAACCCTGTGTGTGTGCGTGTGCTTGATACATAGGGACTGAGTGTGGGTGTGAGATAAAGACTATCCGTCACACAGAATGACTCCCAGCATCCTGCCCAGTCAAGCAGAGGTTGCTAGTGCACCTCAGAGGAGAGCCCCGTCCCTAAAGCTCATAGCTTCCCCATACATGCACGCACACACTCATAGGCACATCCTTGTACATCCATCCTGCCCCTGACAGTGAATTGCATATTATTATCACCACCTACATGTACATGCACGCACGCACCTGGTCCAGAAGTCACATTAAACCCACACAAACCCATCAATGTGCACATCATCTGAATCCACCTTTGCCTCTTGCTCTGTCTGTCTCCCACATTTCCCCTGTCATTAGTTTGCTTTATTCCTCTCTTCCAGGGGGTTAGAGAGCCACCCACCTCTCTGTCTTTGCCATTACTTTCTTATAGTTCCACGGAGGGCGGTGAAGCAAGCCACAGCTCCTCTCATTTGATCAGCGTTTACCTCTCTCTGTCTCCTTCGCCATCTTCCTCGCTCACTTCCGTCTCTGTCATCTTTTCCGTTTAATGATGTAATGACACCTCTGTCATTACCCATGCATACCTGCAGCGTATCCTCCAGCCCATCCTGCCATGAATCCATCCATCCCTCTATTGACAGCAGCATGTGCCCTCGTGCCTGTATGGTGTTTCTGTATTTGTTGACATTTGTGCTAGAATCTACCCAGCTGATGGTCTCTGTCTGTCTGCCTGCCTGCAGAAAGCCTGTGTTTATAGCCTATTATCATTATGGCTGATGGCCGCTAACAACACAGAATGGGAAATTGTTTATTTTTTTTTTCTCCCCTTGTCTCATTTTTCTCCCATTTCCTTCTCCTGCAGTGCCAGTTAAAGCGTTGAGGTGTAACTGTGGGGCAGAGGGGGAGAGATGCGGGGAGGAAGTGGGGCGCATTGGAGAACAGTGGAATGAAGGAAGAGGAGAATAGAAATGGGTGCAGTGGGTATGGAAAATGGAAGGAAGTGGAGGCGGTATGAAGGTACAAGGTTGGTTTATGGCAGTTGTTTTAAGGGGAATGGGCTTGAACGAAAGTGTGCCAAGAAAAATGTGGGAAGCCTGCATGAATGAGGGCGGTGAAGAATTGGCAAATGAGAGGCAAAATGAGGATGGCAGTATAGAAGAGAGAAAAGAAGCATCGGGTGTTGTTAAGATAATATGCTAACTGGGAGATTTCACCACTACACGGAGAACAAAGGTGGAATAAAGATAATCAGATATGAGATGATGATAAAGAATACAAACTTCTTCATTTTATACAAGGCACAAGGGACTACTTCAAGAGGAATTATGCATGATCATGGTTCTCTATATTAGGTGTCTGATTGTTGCCATGGGCTTTTAATATCTATGCCACTGCATCAGTGTGTTGTTCTTCTGACAGCTTGTCTGCTTATCCTGCCTTGTTGTGGAAGGTCTCATTCCCCAGTCTGGCTCCTCCGGATTGAGAGGAGGCACTGGGATGCACACACGCAGTTCAGCACAACAAAACAAAATTTCATAGTTTCACAGTACTGCAGATGCAGCCTTCATAGTAATCCTGTTTTTAGTCACCGCAACAATGCTTGGCTCCCCAGTGTTGCTCAATACCTCAGAGGAGGAGACAGGAATATTCCAGATGGCACAAGGAATGCTCTCATAATTAGTCATTTGAGAGGTAAATTTTGCGTGAAAAAAAAAAAAAAAAAAAGCTTGATGGTAGCCCATCCTTAAATACTAATACAGGGTAAATGACGGGAGACAAATGAGTTTGATCAAAATAAGCATCAAGTTGCTGTCCTGGTGAGCTCTCCAATATCATGAAAAGGATTATGCAAAAGAGTATATATGATAAATATCATAAATTGGCTACAACTTTGGCACTGTATTGTTTCAGGAGATTTGACAGAAAAAGATAAATGTGTGTGATTATGCCATGATGATGCTGACATTGTAATAGTAAGTATACTGTAGGCCATTGCAGGCTACCAATCCTGTTCTTGTCATAGCTTGTTGAAGCCAATTAGGGAGTTGCTTCAGCTTAAAATAAATAAATAAATAAATAAAATACTGTAGTAACCTTATATTTATGCTGTAATTTATGACCATATTGGAGTAGTTACATAACCCCACCCACCCACCTGGCTCTACTTTTCGCCTTTTCGCCCTGAGCAAATTATTTGTCTTACTTGTTGTACTCTGGATTTCTATCTCGGTTACTTTGAAGAAGAAGAAGAAGAAGAAGAAGAAGAAGAAGAAGAAGAAGAAGGAGGAGGAGGGGGGAAAAAAAGACAAACTCAACAGAATAATTTAGTAGAAAAAATTATAAATACATACACCAATGCCCTGCTTTAAGCAGAAAAGCAGAAACAGACCAATTCCATTAGGCAGCAAAAAAAAAAAAAAAAGACAATTTTATCTTTCTCATCCCTCATTGCTCTTAATACACAATTAACCCCATTGGCTAATGAACGTGAGTGCCTAGCACATCTAAGTGAGCAGTCAGAACATTGTCCTCTTTTGCTAATGCAATGGAATATTAGCCTAAAGCATTTCTAGTGAATGTGCTTGGTCCCACTCTAATTGGGTCAACGGAAGCCTAAAAAAGTTTGTCAGAAAAAAAAAGCAAGATAGAAAGAGGAGGGTGACACAGAGGTGTGCCAGGGGCTAAATGGGTGCGTTTCAACTCTCAGTGATGTTAAAAACCCCACTCCAGCGAACAATGATGGTGCTAGGCCAGCCGCGGTACTTCATGAAAACGCAGAAACAGGTGCGCTGTTTTCCGGGCATGTTATCATGTCAGGAAGACACGTTTCATGCATTAGTGGAAGTTTCAAGTGTTCAGAACTGACTCTGATTTAGCTAATTGGTGCCACATATCATTGCGCAATAACGCATAGTCTCACCCAGGGAAGCAATATTAAACATTGTTTATGTCAGAGTTGTCATCATGGGAAAAGTGCAATTTCCATGGGCTGGAGGATTCAGTTATAAAGTGCTCATCACCATAAATGCGACTGGTATATTATGGGAATGTGAACCCCAAGAGAAAAGACCCATTACAACCTTGTGTAAAACAGAACATATCAGCACAGAAGGTGCTAATGATCACAGGCAATTAAGAGCTTGGTGTTAGATTGCAGGAATCATGTTTAACAGCTCCACTGGGGTGTAAACCTTGCTCAGACAGCATGTAGACCCACGTGTACCATGTAAATTATGCCGAATGGAACTGTACACAACGCGCTGCAAGGCGACGTGCGCATCACCTTTAAGATAATAACTCACTTCATGTCCGCTTGCGCCACAGATGTAGGTTAAGAGAAATATATAGTCCTTGCTGTTCATGTGAATGAGCCACCAAAGGATAAAACTCACTGGAACAACAGTAGACCAGCACTATTAATAGTAAAGCGCTGATATGAAGAATTAAATGCCTTTTGCAGCAGTGCCTTGTTATTCTGTTTGATTCTTGTCCTTGGTCCTGTGCAGGCCAGTGGAGAGCACGGCGCTAACATTTTCATGGTTTCATCTGCTTTTGGTATGCTAAAATGTGAGGTATTTTTAGGGTGTTTTGGAAAAAGACACTCACTCAACTGACCTGCATTCAAGTTAATGGTTCACAGCTCCCAAACTGCAGGTCGATTTTGACTCTTAACTGCGGCAGTCACTGGATTGATACCACTGTGTCTGTGCCATTCAAAGCGCAAGGCATGGTAACTCTTTTGTTAAGGAGTTGCCTATTGCTAATGGGTGCAAAAAAAAACAAACAAAAAAAAAACAACTGTATAGTGTTAGAAGACTAATGTTGTTTTTTGCACAAATTTAGCCTAAAAGCATGAATTGATTTTTTTCAAGCTCCGCACTCTCTATTTTAGTCCATACTGTATATTGTTCAGTTCTTCTGGCTATATGTATACATATGTATATATATATATATATATATATATATATATGCCTACATGTTCTGGCTCTCGACCAGTTAGTTGTTTTATTTACACAGACGAAAAAAATCATTTGTTGAAAAAGCATAATTGACAAAGCTTATAGTAATTGAGGAATTGCCTCTTTTGTTGTCATTTGTCAGTCATTCTATTCTTGGTATTTTCTATTTTATCTGGTACTCGTCTCTTTGATATCCTGAAAAAATACGAAAAAAAAAATTAGAACCTGGAGTTATCTGCAATCTTATTGCAGCTGTTGAACCCACTTAACCGCACCCACTACATGACATATGAGCGGAAGAGAGAGATATCCTGACTGCACGGCCCACCGTGTGAGCGAGATTACAGTAGCAAAGTGCAGCCTAATGTGTCAGAGGGAGGCAGCTTAATGTTGTATTATGGACACCAGGGTCTCGACTACCAATAAAGCACCCAGATGCAATTTTGTCCCCTTGATGTTGTTGGTAGATAAATATGCCGTTCCCTTCTTTCCTTCATGGGTGAGTCTGCTGAGGTTTTGCTTTTTGTGTGTTTCACCTTAGATAGAACCGCGTGAACACAACGTTTACAGCCTGTTTATGGCAGCAGTTCACGCCTTTCGACCATGACCTGTTGTGTGTTTTTGCATCTGAGTTTGGATCAGGATTATATCACCCCTATATGGTGTCAGTGTTAAACAAAGTTTGAACACTCTTTAGCACCAGTCACAGTCAATGCTATCTGGGCCATTGCTTTTGTCACGGATGTCAGACCAAATTATTTCATGTCTTCCAGGGCCTGTCTCCTGGTCTCTGTGTCTACAAAGTTTGGAGTTGACCTTTTGATGCATGTTTAAACTCCAGTCACAAGCAATTTGTAACTTTCAGATATGTAAAACATTTAGTTGCCGGGAGATACATCCTTTTTTTTTTCCTCCAATCATTATTTAATCAGGCATGTTGACAGAGGGCACTTTACTCTGCAGCAACAGCCTGTGGGAGTAGTTCCTTGGGGATGGAGGCTTATACTCACATACACACATACCTGGGAGATGCCCAGTACAAATTTTGCACTGGCGGCCCCTGAGCAGCTCAAATAAACATTAAAGTGTCCTTTGACAGTATTAGTTGAAAGACAAACTGTCATGCTACTGACTTCACTGCCAAATGATGGCTGTGTGAATTGCTGAAACTTTTAGCCTAGGGAGACCTGTTTTAGATGCTATCAGTGTTTTATTTCAATTATAGCAGGGATCACAGAGAGTGCCAGTGTGATAACAACCCAGCTGACAGCTAATCCCTCAGGACAGAAAACGAGTTGTACAGCGGCTGATGTCATCTAAGGTTAAACGTCCATTGTGATGAGCCACTCTTCAAAGGCAGACGCGCCCAGCTATTGTTCCCCTCCTCTCTCCATCATTAGTCTAAAGAAAAGATGAAAGTCTAGTCCATGGCATCCTGACAGGTCTGTTCCGTGGCTTCATAACTCTCCCTCTGATCACAAAAATATTCTGCTATAGATGGACAGACACACAGACACAGATAGATAGATACATACATACATACATGCATACATACGTGCACACACATGCATACACACATGCACACACGGGTAGATAGATACATAGATAGATAAATCGGCCCTGTTAGACATCACAAAAACAGTGCAGTGTGATGTACGACAACACACGACCCAGGAAGAGATGTTAAATGCACGATAAAGCAGTAATGCCCGCCTGCTTTTGAACAGTCACTCATCAAAATTGAGATTTTAACCTCCGACACAGATACAGCATATTTAATATGAGGACGATATCCCTCTCAGTAGTCCCTTTTAAGGAGAGAGATGGTGTCCGCCGGTTATTATCCCCCTTGCTGTGTTTAATGGTAATGAATGGCAGCTAATGAACTTCACCTCTGTGGCCGGCTCCCCTTGACGCCCTTTGCTCAGCTGGTTTGCTGGTGGCTGTCTGGGAGATGGGAGGAAGGGGAAGAGGAGTGCAAAGGGAGGGAGCAGAAGGAGAACAGGACACAGCAGGGGGCTGTCATGCCTCGTACCGGCCCAGCACTGAGGTGGGAGCCCCGAGTCACAGCATGGACAGATCAAAGTGAGACGTGGTGGGCAGAGGAGGGTGGGCCGTAATGGTCCAGGTTGAGGAGCTGTTTTGGTTAACAGTGGTGGTTTTGAACACACACGGTTCAATACCACAGTGCGGGAGTGTCTCTGCGGATGTGAGTGCATGCATGAGTGCTTGTGTTTGAGTGTTTCTGTGTGTTTGTGTGTAGTCGTGCGCACGAACGTGTGTGTGTGTATGTAAACTTGATCAACAGGTGTTGGATTGACCCTCCAGGTTGCCTCTCACTTCCTCACAGTTTCTCTAGTGCATGCAGAGTGTGACAGAGATCACTTTCATGTTTCATTAACTGCTGTGTGTTTCTGTCTCATCATCTTTCAGCCACAGGGACCTGAAGCCAGAGAACCTGTTGCTAGATGAGAAGAACAATATCAGGATAGCAGACTTTGGCATGGCCTCTCTTCAGGTCGGAGACAGTTTACTGGAAACCAGTTGCGGGTGAGTAACACAAACACAGGCCCACTTCAGATGTGGTTTTAACATCTGTCTCAGGTGACCCGATCGCAAATGGACGGCTGAGACAGACTGACGCTCACCCCCGGCATTATCATGGATCTCAAATGCTTCTCCTGTGAAAACTCGCGATCAGACTTGTCGTCAGACTCAGATCCATTACAATGACTTCTTTCTCTTCTCTCCTCACTTTGAGTCCTTTGTACCTTACCTCAACCCACTTCCATTCTTTCTTCTTCCTCACTTCTATATTCCATGTTGTCACTATCCTCCTTGCATTCATATTCCCCACCCATCCTATTATTGATGTCTGGCCCATTCACAAAGCAGATGTGTCCAACCACTCTCTTTTTTTTTTTTTTTTGGATTACTTGATGAAGACGGTGCTATCTCAGTGCAGAGGCAAACTTCATTCAAGGTTAAATTTACATAATATTTAAATAATACATATACCGGTATTATTTTTCAGCACCAAAACTGCTCTCTATCAAATGCTCCCTCCTTCCTTTCACAAGCCTCTGGGCCATTTTTCCATTATTGTCGGGAAGGCAGCAGGATGCACAAATTGTGTTTGGCCAGATGTATCCATGACCTCCTCTGTAGCTGCTTTGAGTGATCGAATCAGATCCCAGTTCCCATCTGTACTTACAGGAGAGCTGTCCACTTGTCATCCTATCACTTGAGACATATGTTAAGTGTGGTTACCAAGTGTGAACAGCGCCATAGTGTAATTCCTGCTGCCTAATACATCGTTTAACTCACATTGTCTAGAGCTTAAAATTTAATGATTCAAAGCATGTTTTCATTGGGGAAAAAAAAAAAATGTCATTGGAGGTCGCATGGAGTTGCCAGTATGCCACAAAGAGAGATGAGAGGGGAAAAGCAAAGGGGAATGATGAGTGGAGCTATCAAGCCCTCTGCCAGGTGCCCTGCTCTCAAAGCCTCTGTTATCAGGCCCTGCTGATCTCTTGAGGAGAGCCGGTCGGTGTTTCTCAGAGTGTGTGCTATCTGGCTGTGAACAGGGCCAGGGCCACTGCCACACATTACTGCTCTCCATCTCCTCATATCTAATGCTGGGTTTTATGATCCTGCAGCCACCACAATGCCAGGCCCATCAATCCCACAATGACTGCAATGAATTCTCTCGCAGGAAAAGTCACTTTCAAAGTGTATTCACGACTGAGGACTTCACTTGAAAGGGGACAGAAGCCCTCGTGTCGCTGAAGTGTTTTTGTTTGAGGCTGACCGGTGTCATTGGAGCTGTCAGTCAAAAAAAAAAGCAACAAAGTTATTCATGATACTTTACTTGTGTGCTGCGTGTGCACAAATCCAGTGACAGCGTGGATAAGCAGAGAGATTTCAAAGCTCTGCAGAAAAATGCTCTCTGGCAAATTTTCATCCTAGGAGGTAAACAGATGGGATGGGTCAAGAGCAGTTTCAGCTAGCACATGCCTGGTGACCTGAATGTCTTGAGGAGAATCTTTGCTCTGCAGTGACACATTATGCTGTGTGCAGGCCTGGGAGATAGAGAGGCCTTGTGACATCTGTCCCGAGCTCAGACCTAATTCTGTCCAGATTATAACTCCAAATCAGTCACAACCGAAATACACACGCTTACAAGCATGCAATTCAGCACACATAGCTCAGCCCCGACCTCAAGGACCCTCTGTCCTCAACTGGTTCGGTCTCTCTCTCTCTCTCTCTCTCTCTCTCTCTCTCTCTCTCTCTCTCTCTCTCTCTCTCTTTCTTTGAATCCCTCCCTCCCTCCCAACAGCACGTACACAGGAGCAGGCACATACACTTTCAGTTGTTGCATCATTTTATTAAGAGTAGTCCAGTGCCTGAGCTCTTGTGACTCATCCACAGACACCAGGCCAGCTGAGAGCAGTGTACATAGCTATCTGCAAGTAAAAGTTACACCATTGAGTCATTCTGCAGCGATGATGACCACACTGCAGTGGGTCCTTTTCCTAGATAGGCTACTTAACTTGCCCCTTGAGTGAGGGAGCTCCTTCTCAGCCGGTTTTCTCAGTATTCTGTAGGCTTCACTCTTGCTGCTATATTTGATTCTTTTCCACTTCCTCTCTGAGCCGATCCAGGTGCGCTGCATCTGTTTAGTCCCCCGCGTACATTTATACAGGGCTAAAAGTGCTGCTTGCTTTAGGTGGGAACACAGAGCTTTCTTACAGAGGCACAGACATGCGCGCACGCACACACACACACACGCGCACATAAATACATGCATTCACACAAGCACGCGTGCATGAGCACACGTGCACACAAACACTGCTTGGCGTAAAAGCTCTGTTTTTGTCCCACTCTCAGCTCCCTCATAATTTCCAGTGCTGCTTGTGTATGTGTGTACGTATGTGTGTAGGTGTGTGTGTGTGTGTTTGTGTTTGTATTATGTATGTATAAGCATCATTTATGTGTGCGTGTGTGTGTGTGTATCTACATGCCTGATACAAGTGAGTGTGCCATATATGTGTGATTATTGATTATCCATGCTCTTCTGACTGTCCCATCTCTAAGTGTAGATATGACAGTTTTTAATTAAACACATTTATCTGGCCCCCACTTGCCATTCAGCAGCCTGACACAAATGCATTCCATTTGCCATGGGTAATGGAGCTCAGTGAGGATGAGAGTTGGGGCGGCCTATGGGAGCCTGAGAGCACATACACAAACACGCTCATACACACATATAGATGGGCCACGGCACTGGCAAACATATGCTAACATAGATCCACACACCCACAGCAAGCTTTATCTCTCTGTTTTTCTCTCTCGCTGTCTTCACACGCCAACTGTGGGTACCTCACTGTTTGCTGTTTGTCAATTCTGTTGCGCTGATTGATTAAAGGAAATTATCTTGCATGCAGTGAATGACTTCAGAAGTATGCAAATTAGGTGGGAAAAGATTAATTCTAATATTTTCATATAAATGAGGTGCATGTAATATGTGAGAGTGTGACTGTCTCTGTGTTCGCCCTGTGACAGATGAGAGACCTGTCTAGAGTGTTTCTCTGCCTTGCACCCAGTGCATGCTGGGATAGGCTCCAGCCCCCTGTGACTCCCAATAGGAGTAAGAGGCTATGGAAAATGGATGGATGGATGGATGGATGGATGGATGGATGGAGGTGCATGTTTCAGTTTGCTCCCAGTATTACATGTCCGCACTACACAGACAGATGTTAAATATGATGTAGGCTGCAGGACAGAGGTCTGCATACATAATACTAGCTAAGTAATTTGATTTTTGCCAGTTTTCCCTTAAGAAATCACATAATTTGAAATCATAATACCTCCCAGCATACCGTGTGTGCTTTCTGATATGGTAACCTTGTGATTCTAACTTATTTGAGACCTAAATCCTAAACTTACAAACACTTGAGAGTTTTCACTGGCAACTGTTCTCCCTCCAACACTGATAGAAAAGCTTCTTCATGTAGATAAAGCCACATTTTCATGCGTCTCTGTCATTTCTGTTCCACCACTTCTGCACAGTCTGCAGCTTGACTGTGACCCTAGGTCCTTAACTAAATGCCTTTTCTATCATACAAACCACTCACAGCAGCATCTTTTTCCTCTAAAGTGCTGTGTGTTGCCCTCAAGATGTAATAAAATGCCACTATTTCCTACAGCGCCCAGCTATCGATTTCATTTATGTGAATTTTGCACTCATTGTGTGATGAGTAGTGTTAGGTTGAGGGAGTAAATGAGCTCTGGCAAATAGCAAGGACAGACTGATGTTATGACAATCCATGAGCGGGTGTTCTTCAAAACACAGCATTTTACACTCTGCTCAGGTGGAAGCGGTTTTTAATGCATTTCTATTTATCTTTAGTATCCCTGCTGCTGGATTCAGTGTTCCTTGTATGAAGATTCGCTAAGTTGCTTTCATCATAGCGTCAATTTCATGAGGTGTGGGCTTTCACTTATGGCCGTGATTTCAATTTGATGAGCCAAGATATGAAACCGTGAACTTTACTGACACCTGGGAAAATAAAGTTATTGCAGCAGGAACAAAAAGACGTGTAGGCTAGAGAACAAAGTTTAAAAAAGGGTGTATATGGGTCAGAGGGACAGACACTGGAGAGGTATAAACATTCAGGTAATGTGGCTGACTGTTGCAATGGAGTGTCCTGATATAGCTAAATTAGGTTTCAGCTGTAACAGAAACCTGAACTGCTTGTATTTCAGTCTTTATTTAAATGCGCTCTGTTTGCCACCTGAAGCCTCAGCAAATAATGAGTTTATATTCACGCCGGCTTCTCTGCTTCGTGTGTTGTGGTATTCATGCGGCATAACTAGTGCAAATCTCGAGTGTGTTTTTTTTTTTTCTTCGCTCATCTGCATAATGCACTATGACACCTGCAATCAGGAGGGCCGTATTTGCATAGGCTCCCGTTTGAACTTCTCCGCTGACATGGTGGCAGTGTTTGTCATCGCCCGGCGTTTTGACAGCCTGAGGAAGCTGAGCCGTCAGGCCCGGTATTCATGAGTACACAAGACAACAGCCCAGCTAATGGGCGCCATGTTTACAGACCTCAGATAGTCTCTCATTAGAACCAAATATCCTGCCATTAGATTAGACTGAGTGGGAGCAGGAGGTGGAGTACATGTCACATGGAGAAGAGGTTTTGGGAGACAGGTGACTGCTTTGCTTTCTGCATGCAGACAGCATCCACTTACTCTTGTCCAAAGAAAGTACAGCCCTGCCCAAAATCACAGAAAAAAAGCATCCTAAAATTATAAGGTGGTATAATTTATCTGATTTTAGATTGTCACAAAGCTCTTGTTATTATTACCTTTATTATTTAAAGACAGGAAAATTGGCACGCCGGTAATTTCAAAGTATAGGAAAGTTGCCACTGCAGTTTTAGAGAAGAACAAGCCGCTGCTGAACCGCTCCACTCATCCATAGGTATTGGCTTATGGAGCAGCCGTTACGAGGTAGCGCCATAAATCTTCATACAATATTGATGTGTCAATCTAGCCATTGGGTTTACTGTCAGCCCATCCAGGTGCTGTAAAGATTAGTGGGTCTGTTCACTGTCTGCTGTGAGAGGACGCCCTTGAGTGAGCAAGCAGGAGGACATTCACATACCCTCAGGATGTCTAAACTCCCCAAGCACATCTTGATCTATGTGCACTGTAGACAGTTACTGTCTGCTTAAATTGTTCTGTTCACTCTCTCAATTCATTTTTATACAATAGTGTCTGCCTGCTAAATGACAGATGGAAGTGTCGCTGTTTGCTCTGTTATGATTGTATAACCATGGCTTATTTTCAGTGCAGCAGTTAGGTTGTGAGAGTTAAGAAGTCAAAGAAAAAGTGGAGGGATCCTTAGCTCACCTCTCTGGTCTCTCGCTCTCTCTCTCTCTTTCTCTAAGTGGCACATTTGTTTTGTGTAACCTCTGTGTGTTCAGTGTCCTTGGTTAGCTAGGATCTAATATTTTGTTTACTTAATTCTTCCATGATTCGGGGACTTGGTGAGTTGTTTTTTTTTTTCTCTTTCTGTTTTCTTTTTCTGTTGCATAGCTCACTTTTGCCCCAAGGTACAGCCGGAGGAGGAAGTTGGTGCAGGTTCTGGTAAACCTTCTGTCAGGAGAGGCCAAGTTGGCCATCTGGTAGACCAGGAAGAAACAGATCCAGGATGTGGGCTGTGCAGCTCCGATTTCTGTGACCTCTGGTCCACTGGCAGCTTGCCTCAGGGTGGAGCATGCCCACTATAGACTGCTGGGCAAGGTTTATGGTCACTTCCAGTTATGGGGGTAAATTATGCACCATAGACAATGGCACTTTGTCGCTCAATTTCAAGATGATGTATTTTTTTCTTGAGGATTTTGTTTTTATTATACTCCTGTTTGTGTTTCTTTTTTTTTTCTTTTTTTTTTTTTTGCTTTGTGTTTTAGACAGAGGTATTATAAGGCGCAGGTTGTCACACGTTTTCATGTTTAAGACTCCCAAGTTGACCCCATTAGAAGTAATTTTGCCCCAAGGACCGGAACATTTTGGTTTGTGTTGAGTATTAAATTGCTCAGATGTCACGCTTGAACACTGGCAAATAGACTCAAATTTGTGAGATTAAAACTTAATGATAAGATAATTAGTCATATACTTTGTGTATCATAACTGTTTCTGGTGAATTAAATTATAGTGAAATTAAACAATTCCTCATTTTGCTGAGAATCCCTTCCGCACCCCTCAAGGACCCCTGAGGGTCAGCAGATCCCACTCTGAGAGTCACTTTTGTAACCTTAATACTGCTCATCCTGACTTAAGTACTGGTTTTAGAATAGATAAAATGGCAATGGTAAAATTATGATGTCAAAAAAATCTGTTTTTAAAATTCAAAATTACCCTCTCATTTTTTTCTCTTCCCTCCTTTCTTTTTCTTCTGACCCCACCAGGTCTCCACACTACGCCTGCCCAGAGGTCATAAGGGTGAGTAGCAAGGTTTTTCACTAATTCATAATATTAAAAATATTTCCACTACCACCCACCTGTGTGTTACCAAAGTGCCCTGTAACCCAGCAGTTTTTGTCAGTGTCCCTCCAGTCCTATTCAGCCACTTCTCTCTGTGTCTCTCATCCCTAGGGAGAGAAGTATGACGGGAGGAAGGCAGACGTCTGGAGTTGTGGGGTCATTCTCTTTGCCCTATTGGTGGTGAGTGTCACTTTGTCATTAACTGATGGTGATTGGACCGGCATACAGTTTAAAACACCCCCCGGGGAAATACAGCACAATGTAATTTTGCTATGCACGACTGTACAGGGGTGCAACAGTCACCTTCCTTTCACGGCCAGCAATGCGTCTAGCCCTTCAAGCAGCTACGTCGGTGTCGAGAGACAGCAGGCGCTGAGCGAGATCAAACGACAGAGAGCGAGAGAGCGCTCCGACATGACAGTCATGAGTTTGCGCACAGACTGATGACTTGAGATTGACCCAAGCTCAGTGGGATGAGAGGATGGTGGGAGTTTGACGCTCGCTACCGACATCCACTGAAAGAGCTCGGGGAGTTAAACTCGCAATCCTAACACTTACAGGGTCTTATCAGAAAATGTTACAGAAAGGCCCTCAAGCTTATATGCTTGCGCAATAGCAGATCAGAGAACAGAAGCATCTTTTTATTCATTATCCTGTATCCACACACATCGCTGTATCCATAATCAGGTCTATTCTCCAGCTACATTATGTCTGTGGTTCCCCAGCCGTGCAGCCCTGAAGCCTTGTTTCATCAACAGCTGTACTGTAGTTCCTACACACTCCTGCTCCATGAATAATTCATACAGCCAGACTGAAAGAAGAGAGCCCAAAATAAATACCAGCGCTGACAGGGCGGCTTTTGGCCACAGGCCCTGCGTGTTTGCCTTTTGTTTTTTGCGTCTTTCTCTCTCACTTTGCCTCTTTTCCCCCTCTTTTTCAGTTTTTGTCTCTCTGTGGTGTGTGTTGGTGTCCGTGCATGTGTGCGCGTGTGTGTGCGACTGGGTGCATAATTGTGCTAAGGACAGTCGCTCTTGCACTCCGTGTTGCATAAACTTGATGTTGTTTGACATTGTCTATATTGTGACCCTACTTTTTTGTGCTGCGTATCAAAGTTCCTCCCAGTCTATGAGTTTGACTGCGAATGAGTACTGTCTCTCTCCTGTTGTGTTTCAGTAGTCTTTCCAGCCCCTCTGTCCTGCTGTCTGGCTGCGAGAGAACCATTTGTTTGACTGTGGGAGACACACATACTCCCCAGCACTTAGGCTACGCTCAGATCATCTGTTACACAAGCCTGCCCTCTTTTTTTCCCTCTACCTCTGCTTCTCTCAGCCTTTCTCTCCATCTCCCTCACCCTCTCTCTCTCTCTCTCTCTCTCTCTCTTCCTCTCTCCCTCCATCTTGTCTTGTGGTGGAGGCTGTCATTTATCAAAGAGCCACATCTGCGAGGTGTCAGCTCACTCTGATAAATGACTCTGATGAGAGAATGCTAAACGAAGGAGGTAGATGAGAAAGCTGGGTAATTATTAGAAAAGCCCTTTCCCTGCTTACCGCTGTTTATTATTTATTTATCTTTGCAGCCGAGGGCAGAGCGCTCTAATTGGAGAGTTGTAAAAGTTGAGAAAGCAAGTCTGCTCCTTATGTCGTGCAGAATTAAGACACAAAACACTGTGGTTTTGTTTGTTCTCGTGGATCTTGTTATTCATTGATATTCTTTTTTTTTTCTTAACTTCCCTTTACCGGATGAGGTCTCCTGTTTTCTGTTCTCATGCTTGTCTGACGCAAACCTTTTCCTCTCTCCCTTTTTTCTCTCTTTTCTTCATCTACATCTCTCATTCGCTCCTCGCAATATCTACTTTGCCCTCTCCGTCTCGGTTTTCCTGTTCCTCTAGGGCGCCCTGCCGTTCGATGATGACAACCTGAGGAACCTTCTAGAGAAAGTGAAGTTGGGAGTGTTTCACATGCCCCACTTCATCCCCCCAGACTGCCAGAACCTCCTCCGTGGCATGATCGAAGTGGACGCCTCCAAACGACTAACGGTCAGTTTGTTTTTGCAGTAAGCCTCATGCCAAGATTTACACGGACATTAGAACAGCTAGGAAAAGTTTTTAGGCCCGGCTTGAAACTGAGTGGCTGTTTTTTATCAAATATCAGCAGCACACCATTACGTTGAAGAAGAGAGAATGCAAATGTTCAATATGCTTTCTAGTTATATTAGTAAGAATTACAGCTGCAGTAATTGATTTAATTTATGACCATTTAGACTCAAATGACAAAAAAACTCAATGAAAATTTTACTGCTTATTCCACATTTTTGTCATTTTTCATTGAAATGGTACCCATTTTTGTGAATATTACTCCTCCACCAAAAAAGTAGTTCTCAATCAGGAGCTGACACATGAGCACTGGTGGGAGTGATGATTTTATGTTTGCGTAAATTTAATATAGTTTCTTTCTTGGATATTTTACAATGGCTTGGCTCAGCCAGTCAGAACAAAGGATCACAACAATCTATTTTACACTGGTCTACATAAAAGCCTACTGTCGGCACATACCCATGTTAGCACAGTAATTGCAAACGGAGGCGTCATCAGCCTCAGCGGTCCATTGTTGTGCTTTCACAGTATGCACAATGTGGCCCTATAGCGCATGAAAATGTGCAAGACGGTACCTCATTATACACAATTCATACATTCTCTGTAACTAATAAGACCTGTGTTATATCCACAAGGAAGATTGCATAGTCTACTGCGAGTAGTGTTTACTAATGGTGTCGTAGTAGCAGCACAACACATTTAGAAGTTATTTGTTTGAGACAGCATTCATGGGAAAAGAAAAAAACAGCTACATTGGGTCAAGTTAAAGGGAAGAAATTCATTATTTTGCAGATAGGCAACAAGCTGGGAAAACTTGTAAAGCCCCAAGGAGAGCGCATGATGCCAGAGATACACAGTCAGACTAAAGTGGCTAATATCAACTCCACGCTGCCAAGCCAAGCATTTTCTTTTTGTTTGTTTCTTCTTTCCTCCCCAGTGTTTCAAATGTATTTGCCTCATCCCCGATTCTGTTTGAGTTCTTGCTCAAGTACAGGGTGTGAATTCAGGAGAGGACCGTTGTTTGTGTACTCTCCCTCTACGCTGTTTAGTGTACACATCACGATGCCAGTCCCTTTCTACACTGCAACTGATCACCTTGGCAAGGTGGCTGGAGGAGAGAACAGGAGCAGAGAGACATACAGAAGGCATAAAGTCGGGAAGATGAGACAGGGAGAGAGAGAGAGAGACAGGGAGAGATAAAGAGCGAGTGAGCTGGAGATGGACAAAGAGAAATGTAAATAAAGGAAGTGGTCAGTGATCTCAAAGAGTGTGCACTTCACAGAGGGACGGCGCTGCCCTTTGTTCTCGTCGTGCATTTCACATTCAGACGATGCACAGAGATACAGACACGCTTGCTAAGTTATCTACACACACACACACACACACACACACACACACGTGCACACACACTGTCTCCAAGTATCTTTATGTGCCAGTTCAGCAAACACAATTGTGTGTTCATGCATTTGCGTGTAGGCAAATACAATCACACTGCCCTTGAGTGGATGCATATATCATGGTGTCAGTATGGGGAGCCACAGTCCCACCCCTACTTCTAGGATAGCCTTTGTTTTGTTAGCTGTTGTTGCACCATGTATTTTCACATAGGAGGTGTTGGTCACACTTTATTTGACTGCCCATTGTTAACATTCAACTCTGTATCGCCTTTTATATCAGTTGAGTTTCACAAGTTTCACTTACCTTCATATCAACCTGTCCAATGTAAATATTCTAGTATCAGTCGACTATGAGCTGACTTTTAACTTAATATCAATTTTGTATCATCTAAGGTTAGGCTGAGGATTACAGATAGGGTTTGGGTCATACTAGGTCCATACTAAGTTGAATATTAACATTGATCAGTCCAAATCAAGTGATACCAGGGTTAGACTGAGTTGATAAAGTTGATACTAATTCGGTGATAAAAAACTGATACTCATTTGAATGCTACCGATGTACAGTCCAAATGATTAGCTCAGTAGTTTTCATCTTTTTCACAAGCGCAGAGGCATTTGAAGCTCAGTTGATGTCTGTCACTGTGTATGTAAATGAAAGGCAAACATCTTGTAATTTTAAACCAAGGTAGATTTATGTTTTTAGCATTAACAGCTGTACTTCCTGTGACCTTTGGACAGCTCTCAAAAACTAAAAAAATTTAATCACAATCATTAAGCTGGCTTGCCTTCTGTAGGGTAAATTTTATTTATTTATTTAAGGGTATGATTTTTTGTGGCATTTCTGCTTTACTGGATAGCGACAGTGGAGAGAGACTGGAGAGGCAAGGGAAAGAGAGGGAGTGACATGCAGCAAAGGGCTTGGTCAAGAATTGAACCCAGGGGCGCACCGGTGGCCCCTGGGTTCCCCCGGCAAAGAGCGTGCACCATGTACCAAGGCTGAGTCCCGATTGCAGTGACCAGGGTTCGAATCCGACCTCAGGTCCTTTGCTGCATGTCATCCTCTCTCTCTCTCTCTCTCTCTCTCTCTCTCTCTCTCTCTCTCTCTCTCTCTCTCTCTCTCTCTCTCTCTCTCTCTCTCTCTCTCCCTCTCTCTCTCTCTCTCCCCTGCCTTTCCTGTCTATCTCCACTGTGAATGTCAAATAAAGCAGAAATGCCGAAAAAAAAAAAAAAATCTTAAGGCTTTATATGGGGGTCCTGCCTTGTCCTGCTTTGTTTGTTGTAAAATTGTGGGCCTGTAATGCCCTTTGGGACTGTAAACAATAATTTGAAGCTCTAAGTGAATTAAAATCTGAACTTGAACTTGTCTGTGAGATTATGGATGATATTTTCTTCCTTCTGGAACAAAAACGCTTCAGAAAAAAGTTCTGGTTTCACTGCATCTCCCAATGGAGTTGTAGACCATAACCAAAAAAAAGGGAGGATGGTGAAGGCTTGCATTTCACTCATACACAACTGTCAGAGAAAAGAAGAACCGAGCTAATACAGAAAGAGACTAAGGCCAATGCTAAGGCTCCGGCGTTGAGATAAACAGTATATCTTTGAAACGTGAACTGCACAGGCGCCATATCTTTAGTATGCTGTATGTAACCTGCGTGATTTGTTTCTATGTTCTCTCTGCCTGATGAGGACGGGTCACCCTGAAATCCCCTAGACATATCCACCCGCCTCCAGCACTGTCCTCGACATAGGGTTACACACAGACAAAGCTGCTGGGAGAGAATATGCTACCTGCTCTCTCTCTCTCTCTCTCTCTCCCTTCCTCTCTGCTGTAATCGTGGAGTGTCAGGCCTGCTGCTAAGAGAGCTAAGGGGATGTTTTGTAACCTAGCAGAATGTCAAATAGCCCTGTTAGGTGGAGTGTCCCTGGAGTTTAGCGGTGGCCATCCAACCAGAGACAAGAAGAAAACAGCCAGGGGTCGTACTGACACCACCAGGGGTCATGTCAGTCCATTGCTGGGATTAATTTTGGCTAATATTGTTGGAGGTCAGAGTTTAGTTTGTTGAACGAGGATCTTCATGGCTGCTGATAGACAATTAGACACCCTAATTATTTTCTGTATTGGTTGTGTCTGTATGCGCTCACAACTATTGTCACCTTCTCTTAATTAGATTTTGCTAGTAGATCCACACATGCACACGCTTATGAACAAATACACACACACACACAGATACAAAGCCAACCCCTCTTTGAGTCCCAGCGTAAGGGTGGTGGGAGGGCACGTACCCAGGCTTAAGGGGCTTAGCCCAATAAAACCCTCTTTCTTCATTTCCTGTCTGTCGTCAGGGCCCGGGAGGCTCCTGGGCCAGCCACCTCAACGCAATCGTCTCGTCTTCACTATTCACATAAACAGAGTGAGACCCGGGAAGATCTGCCACTTCATGATCCCTTGCTAATGAAGAGGATTGGCTGGCTTATTATATTAAAGAGCAGTTCATCATAGAGAGATAATTCCCTCATGGGGACAGCACAGATAAATTACAAGGAGTTGCTGGAATGAAAATAAAGGAAGTGTGTGTGTGTGTGTGTGTGTGTATGTGTGCCTGTCTGTCTCTCACAGTCTGTCTGTCAAGTATAAAACTGACCTCATTCAGAAATTGTAATCGGAGTTTTAAAGAATGCACCGAACCGGCCTCTTTCTCTCACTTCCACCCGATGTGATCTGGCAAAGGCTTCCATTTTCCAAGCTTTGTATTCAGATAAAAGTCATTCCTCTGCACACATACTGTGTCTAGCTTTTGTCCGGGGCATTTGCTGCAGGGGCTATTAGCCTTTCAGCATTAATGCCCTGTAAGGGACAGTGTTAAATACCATTTCGAACTTCACACAGCTTGTACTTTGGTGACTGGCTCGATAACACTTTTGAGTCCCTGAAGTAGAGACAGTTTTCAAGTCATTTAAGACTTCCCCACACTGGCAATGGTCCCCCTCTCAAAGTTTTGTTTAAAAAGCACATTTTAACATGAATTTTTTACTGTTATCAGTTTCAGAGTCGGCATGGTTCGTTCTCACATGCTCTTGTTCCTCAGCCCCTTTTGGTTTGCAGGCTCTGATCTTGACTCTCAACTGGCGTATGCACGTACGACTGGTGTCAACTCTGTAAGTGGTATCAGCGTACCTCTTGTTAAATGTTCTTTTTAAACAAAACGTTGGAAATGGAAACCACAGCCTCTGTAGAAGAGAAGACTTTCTTTACTCTAACACCGTCTTTACCTTGGTAACTGAGGTTTATTACAGACAGTGAGAAGTTCAGCAAAAGCATTTAACCTTGTCTTCTGCAGGGTGTTCATGCAGAAAGGTTAATAGCCTCTGCAGGTAATGCTCTGGACTCGGGCTATGCTGTGTTCAAGAGCTCTGCAGCCGTTTTCATATAGACTGCACTTCTTTGCCGTTCTTACGTTATGGGAAAGAGGGACCACTTGTGGCAGTCTCAGAGGAGCAGTCTTCTCAGAAGGTCTGGCCCTGCTCTACCTCCCCGAGGCCTCTCAATGCTCTGATGGTCAGCTGTGCAATTGATTCAGAGGCACCCATACGCGCACAGAGATCCACATGCATTCACATAAACGCAAACTTGTGTGTGCGTGCATTTGTGTGCACATATGCACCCAGAAAAACACTGCAATGAACACACGCTTGTATCTACACCTAGCCACGCCAATATTATAGCAGCAGTCCTCTCTTTTGAGTGAGAGCAGCTGGTATTGATACTGTCAGATTTACTGACTGATTGATGTGATCTTGCATTTCAAACCTCGTCACTTTCAGGCCTGTGTGTGTGTGTGTGATATTGGTGTGGTGCCTCCAGGCCTTCAATAAGACCGGGACAGAGTAGGTCACTGGCTTCTATTTGACAGGCAGGGTGCCTCTGTCGATACAATGACCCCTATGGAAGCAGACAGGAGTCGCCTATAGTCGCTAACAGCAGTCTATCAGGGTGTGTGATCGCACCAATATCACATGAAGGCATTCATCAATGTTGAAACGCGGAGGCAGAGCCCTTGGGATAGAGATGGATGTTGAAAATCCTTTGGAGAGATTGATACATACACATGTGCAATACACAGGCGTGTAATCGCATGCTCACCCACAGGCATGCGAACACACACACACACACACACAGGAAGTCACAGAGTCATACATGGACACACACAGCAAAATGCTTGTGTTTAGATAGTAGATGGTGGATAATGAGACCTGCTGTGTGTCAACTGTATCTCCTGTGGTTCGAGAACAATAAAATTGACAAATTAAAAAAAAGTCTCAACACCGACATTGATCCTTTTCTCCATTGTGGCTCGTCCAAGGACCATAGAGTCATTGTAACAGACATCTTCCTTTGTTGCCCTCTCTCTCTCTCTCTCTCTCTCTCTCTCTCTCTCTCTCTCTCTCTCTCTCTCTCTCTCTCTCTCTCTCTCTCTCCCTCCCCCTCTCTCTCTCTCTCTCTGTTGTTCTTTTCTTGGCCAAAGACCATGCCAACATTGATGGTGACGAAGTGTCCACAGGGCACTGGGCAGATGGCAACAAATGGCAAGGCTTGCCAGAGAAAAAAAAAAAAAGAGAGAGAGAGAGAGAGAGAAAGAAAAAGTGAGAGAGTGCTATTGAGAAAAAGAATGCGTGTATGTGTCCGTGAGTAAGAGAGAGGTAGAGAGGGAGAGATGGGGTGAGAAAGACAATGGGAGATTCCCTTTGGACCAGAGGGCTTGGCAGGGTCAGCAGTGTGTGTGAAGGAGATAATATTCTCTGTTTATAGCTCAATGGTATCACCTCTCTTTCTCTCTTGCTCTCTCTCTCTCTCTCTCTACCTCTCTTTGCCTCACTCTGTCTCTCAATAAGCTTTTTTTTTTTTTTTTTGTCCTTTGGCTGTGTTAATATTTGAAAGCCTTGTTATTTACTCCCACCCTTCAATCTGCCCGTATTGTCTTATTGTGTTTCCATTGAGCCAGTAAGCTCCGAGCTTATTGAAGCCTTATTGCATCGGAAGTTTCTGTCCACGAGAAGGAGATTCAGTATTGATTTCTGCATTCACCTTTTGCTCGATCTCACTGAATTTTCATGTCTGATTTTTTTATTTATTTATTCATTTTAAAAATATCAATTACATGATAAAAAATTCCAAGCAAATGACATACTTCTGTGCTGATGTGCTCTCTCCTTTTCTGGTATCTCTTACAGTTAGAACAGATCCAGAAGCACACATGGTACATGTAAGTATTCTCCCCTGTCTTTGCCTCCTCCTGCGCCCTCCTCTCTCTTCCCCTGTTCTGTTGTGGTTGCGGACCTGAGGGGAACTACTGCATGATAAATGACTTTGAGTTTCAGCTCTACACACGAGAGTACATTTGAGCAGGGCATGACTCCACTCTGGGGGATGTGGGGCCAAATTGGTAGTGCATGAAAGAGGATGTGCAGCATATGGACAGCTGAATAGGGGGCAAGCAAGAGGGAGCATCTCGCGCCATCAAGCAGGGATGTAGTTGAAGATGACCCCAACTAACCTCAGCGTGTTCACTGTTTAATTTGTGGGACAGAGTTTACTCACCTTTTTTAAGCAAGCATAAATCTTATGACTTAAATTTATGGTATGTGTCATAAAAATTGTAGCAAGGTCATTTAAGTTATATGAGAACAACGCTTTTTCAGGGGGAAAAAAAGCACAAATTAATGTGTTACTAAAAATATATATGTATATAAAACTGATCTTTGTGTGCAATGACCAATATTTGCCTAGGGATTGCCTAGCTTTTTTTTTCTTTCTTTTTTGGTGTAGTGAAGGTAAAATAAGGAGAGGGGTTTTGAAAGGTTATTATAACTCAAGAGTAGGGATGAGTCATGGAAGGGGGACATGAGGCCTGTAAGGGTCTGGGTGACAGACTCTGTCATATAAAGGGAGTTCATGCAAAAAGACAGGCCGACCGAATAAAGGCGATGAGAAATTTGGGTGAATGTAGTATGAGTTACATCAGTGGGGAAGTTGCATGCCTGTCTCTGCATGACTGGCTGGCCGTCTGGTTGAGCGACTGGCAGAGTGAATGAATGCTGTTTGTCCGATAAATGAAAGGTCCCGGCTATGTGGTACAGCTGAGGTATGAGGTGCAGCTGTCACACTCATTTTTAAATCTCAAAGAATGTAGGCCTGCCTGCTCGCTCCCCGGAGACAGAAATTAAAAAAGAGAAGGACACAGAAAGATGAGAGACATAACTAGAGGAATAGTGTGACGGCCCGAAACAAGGAGGGGGATGGCGAAGAAGCGAAAGGTGTGTGAAAGCAGCGTGAATCATAAGTTTGTCTGTGTGCATCTTGGTCTGCGGGCCGAGGGTTATGCCTTAGGACAACCCTGGTTCACCTCATGAAGTGCACATGTAAAAGTGATGAGGAAAGTGACGACACAACTATGTTAACATTGCATGATGTGAACCAGAGTCATAGTAAGGTCAACCTCTCACCCCAGGGGTCCAGAGGCAGGCAGACACTCAGCCGTCTCACACTCACACCGCTCTACTGTAGTTTCCATAAGGACACTAATTCTACAAATCCATTGCTAATCTGTGCTGCTGTTACTTTGCGGCTGTTCTTGCGAGTTTTGCTGCATTTGCTCACACAGCCCCTCTCCAGTCCCATCATTTTTTATCTGCTTTTACGTACCACATGCGGGTTATGTACTTCCTGACTCATGCATATATGCAGGGTGTCTATGCCAAGTCCTCAAAAAGTCTTAAATTCTATGTTATTAATTTTTACAAGCTATTAAATATTTTTTGAATTTGAATGATGTCTTAAATTTAACATAAACACTTTATCCAGTTTAATTTATCTGTCTATTTCTTTTTGTCAAAATGAGATCGGGAAAATGTCTGTTATGGATTAACCCGGCTCACTTTCTACTGCTTATGCTGTAGAGAGATAACCGAGAAAATCATTGCACTCTCCCATCTAAATTTCTGTTGGGCAATTATAAAGCATAAAGTATGGTTAGATTTATTACAGTACGCAGCTTTGCTATTGACTCATTTTTTATGTATCTATTTATTTATTTGCTATGTATTTCTTCGGTATCTTTGCTGTTTGCTCTTTATTTGCTATCTAAACTTAAACAACCTGTTAGAATAAGAGTTCATAGCATCATGTAGTTAATAATCGACAATATTCCCAACCCAAACTTGCCCCTTAACTGGACCAAATATATAATACCTACCTGCACTTCTTCTTTGAATAAGATAAAAAGTATTTTGTTCAAAAAAGCTGTCTTAAATTGGTTTCATATTCATCGTAAATAATTTTAAACAGGGATGAAATTTGACTCTGATAACCTGCACACACCTTGTATGTAGAGACAAGTCATAAAATCACATGTTTGTCAAAAAACAAACTTTTATTTCATAATAATCATTTATATCAGTATGTGAGTTGTCCTGGCTGAACCTTTTACTTGAAAGCACTCAGGTGGCCGACCGTGTCCTCATGTGCGCTCGTATTTCTCTTCATGTCCAGAGGGGGGAAGAACGAGCCGGAGCCGGAGCAGCCTGTGCCCAGGAAGGTGACCATACGCAGTCTTCCCTCTGCAGACGACATCGACCCAGACGTACTGGACAGCATGCACTCCCTGGGCTGCTTCAGAGATAAAAACAAACTCCTGAAAGACCTGCTCTCTGATGAGTGAGTGGACAGAGGGAGGGAGGGAGGGAGGGAGGGAGGGATGAGAGAGGGGAAGACAGAAATAGTGGAATAGAGATGAGTTTTATGCATGGACGGATGGATGGATGGTGAAGCAGGGGGCCGGGGAGGAAGAAGCAGAATATGAAAGCATGGAGGGCCTGGAAGGTGAATCAAAAGAAGGCATGAGAAAGAAAAATATGGGACAGAGACTAAGGTGAAAGGAGGTAGTGCTTGAAATAGGGAGTAAAAGAAAAAAAAAAGAGCTGGAGGTAGGGAGAAGAGGGCAAGACGGTGTGTTTTCTAGAATTAAAGGCGAGATAGCCGAGCAGTGGAAGGAGGGCTGTGCAGTGTCTGTGTACGCCACCGGCCTTGGTTTTTCTCCGGCTCTTATGAAATCCTTTGAAGCTGTCACTTCAGATGTCAGAAGCCATAGATCACTTAACTGTTATCACACAGTGCTCACAATGCTTGCCACTGGATATATCCCCCCAAACTAATCCTGGCTTGCACTAACACACTGTTCTTGCTCAGCTCTTTATGATTGCGTATGTTCTGTGTATGGGCTTGTGTGTGTGTGTTTGCTCATGTGAACGGTGATTGCCCAGCAGTCTGTTCCACAAACCGTTTTTTCTCTTAATGTGAGCATGCAGATGCTTTTTTTTTTTCCCCCTTTCACTCTTCTTCTTTTGCACTCATCCTCTTCTCACCTTCCCTTCGATGTCACATTTGCCCGACCTCACCCTTTTACTGCTGAATAAGTGTTACTCCACTCTCTTCTCTCTCCATTTCTCTCCTTTGCCCTCTTTTCTCTTGAGAGCATCCAGAAATGGTGCAGGACTAGAGAAAATTCCTCTGTCTCCATCTCCCTTCCCCTGGTTCATTTTAACTGAAGTCCTTGTCTCTTCCTCCCCCGCTGCTTTCCAATCTGTCTTTATTATGGAAGGCCAATCCCTGGGCCTTTTGCATCAAGGAGATTGAACCAGGGGCTAAAGATATTAGTCTTCCTGTTTTACTGAGAAAGTAAAGGAGGAACTCATAATGTTTTCATACTTTAATAAACTTGGGAGCAGAATTGGTATAATGGAGATGGGGCAAATCCCCCTCAAAAATGTTTATATGCAGAGTATCTTATGACGGCTTAATGATCTGTAGAAATGAAACTTTTTCTTTAATGAGAGAAGCTATTTAGTGGCTGTTTTACAATGAGCCCAGAAAGATTAAACAACATTAATCATAGCAAGGGCTTTTTGTCATCTTTATGTCTTTGGCTTTCAGTGCTTGCAGACATATGTAAGGGCACGTGTGTATTTACATGAATTTTTGTGTTCTGCAGGCTCCGCGGCGGTGTCCTCGTACGTTTTTGTAGGGGTGTGTGCATTTTAAAATCCCGTTATTTATCTTCCAGATGTCTCACTAGTCAATTCTGTCGTCCCCCCTGTGCAGTGAAAACCAAGAGAAGATGATCTATTTCCTGTTACTGGACCGTAAAGAGAGGTACCCCAGCCAGGAGGACCAGAACCTGCCGCCACGCAACGAGATCGGTGAGGCACAGACACTAAACACAAGTGCAGAGAGATAAAAAAAAAAAAGTGCAACATAATAGAATATGATAGAATAACCAGAAAAGAATAAAAGAACAGAAGAGGAAAGATCCATATCGCATTAAACACAGTATGGTACACAGTATGTCCATAAGGAATACCAATATGTGACTGGATTCTTTCCCTCTAAATGGCTTTTCATCCAGTACATTGAAAACACAGCTGTGTACACAAAAACACAAGCCAATTCACACAAGAATAAGTGCTATAAAAAGGTAACTCATAAATTCTCCCGGTGTCTGCAGCGTGCTGGGATGTTTTCCCTCCTTGAAGAAATTGGATCAGCTTCAGTGGCAGTGGATTGGCTCTCCAATCGAAAAAAAAAAGCTCCCCATTTATCGAAAATAGACAAGCTTCTCAATGAAAATATAGTGGTAGAAGTAGAAAGTGTCAATAGGCCAGAATTTGTTGTTTTTTTGTTGTTGTTTTTTTTCTGAAAAACTGTATACGCCGGCTGTTTCACTTCAGACAGATACTAACTTGCCAAAAGAGATATTTTCCCATTCATTCACCGCAATCTGCCACTGCCTAAGCTTCCACCCACAGAAATCTGAATATAGTAAGAGACGCTCTACTTAGACTTCTATGGGGGTTATTTTCTAACAAGAGGACTTCAGTGAGAGGTGAGAGAGAGAGAGAGAGAGTATATATGTTCACGCTTGCAATGTGAGTAACTGTTTTTGTGATAAATAGATTCCCTCTTCCCCTAAATGTGATGTAGTCAATGCATTAGACTTGAGTTCAAGGTCTTTTAATTATTTATGACTGTCTATTATATTCACTACTCACTGCCGACACTGATTGAGAAACAGTGTTTCGTTCTCCACATGTATGCAGATGCACTTTGAGATGACAATGAGAACAAGAAAATCTTGAATCTTGAGTCTCACTGCAGTGAAACACAAGGCTACACACACAAACAAGACTCGAGTCCAGCGGCCCTGCTAGTCGTTTGTGTAACACACCAAAATGGTTGAATGGGCTGTCTGAGCAAATGAGTTAGTGGCATTGCTGTGTTTGGCCTGTGTTGTCGGTAATGAGACTAAATGCTCGGATTGTAGCAGCGAGATGTTCACACCAGAGTCAATTTCTCCCAGAACACCTAAATTATGCAAATACCCGCTCGCCTGACTTTACTGTGAACGTATAATATGACATAGACAAGCTGACTCAGCTTTACGAGAGTGCTGCTAAAAGCTGCAACACTTAGCGATCTTGTTATTAAAACCCTCCTTCGCCTTTTCTGCTTGGGCTTGTTGCCTGCAGACAATTTCAGACTGCTGTAGCTCGTCAGCATGTTACATGTGTAGTAAATATGATCCATAAACTAAATGCAGGCTCAGCAGATGGGAAAAAAAAAAAAAAAAAACTTCATAGCATACTATAGTAAATATGTGTTTCTGGCAGCATGTTCAAATTATTTTAAACACTATTTATCTGCTATATTACTGTAGTATCTCTATCATGCTAAAAGAAAAGACAAACCATAGTGTTGTGGCTGTTATGCTAATGCCTAAACAGGGATTCCCCTATATTGTTTTCTTACAGTGATGTCATGAGCTGAGAGGTGTATTCTCAGCTACTCAGTGGCTGTAGAAATATCATTATAACAGTATATGCGGCATGGTGTGTGTGTGTCTGTGACCGCATTTTGCTTGTCACTTTGATCATGAAGGTGCATCACAGCAGAAATAGGCTTCAATTAATTTGATCCAGTTGAAAAATTGATCTTACCATGGTGGGCTGCTGCAGTAGGGAAATGCTGACTAAACTACTGTTGCTACCCTGCTAAAAGTGAAATCCAAGCCTCACAAGTGAAACCGAACTGCAAGTTGAACAGACTGACCAGCTGAAAGACATCGCCTTTTAAAAAAAAAAACCACACAATCGCCAACAGGACTGAAAAAAAAAAAAAAAAAACGAACTTTATTGTGTTTATTATGAATGCATCTTTTTTTCACATTCCTCCCAGACCCTCCCAGGAAGCGGGTGGACTCGCCCATGTTGAACCGTCATGGCAAGAGGAGACCAGAGAGGAAGTCCATGGAGGTGCTCAGTGTCACAGACGGTGGCTCGCCTGTACCAGCCAGGAGGGCCATCGACATGACGCAACATGGACAGAGGTACGCACATGCATACAGAGGTCAAACAGTGAAATAAGAGAAGAGAGAGATCAACATCAGCATTTTAAATATGAGCAAATAGAGGTAGCCATAGCCTGTGCAAGTGTTTGTGTGTTGTGTGTGTGCGTGTGTGTGTGTGTGTATGAGTTGATTCAGTGCTGAGGCTCCTGCAGCCCGAGTGGTTCTTCAGAAGGACCGACAGTGAATTTGGCTCTGGTTTCAGCAGGCGACAGAGAAGACAGACATGCACACACACAGAGACTGACTCTCTGCTCGCTTTGTCTCCTGTCTCACTGTAGTAAATCAGTGTACAGTAAGAGCTTGGATATTCCTGAGGCCAATTCAAAATGCAACAAAGAAGAAAGGTATTCACTCCCACTCACTCCTCCCCCTCACTCCCTCTCTCTCACCCCCTTGCGGCGCGGTGTCATGGCAGGAGAAAGATGCAGCGGTGCTTTTCATGCAAAGAACGCTTTGTTTAGACAGTGACACACATGCAGCACGCGGAGGCTTTACAAACCTGCCACAGGTAATTGTTGGGGATATGAATAAGCCAGAATCCATCTGAGAAATCAAGCTAAGAGCTGTTGTGACTCCGACAGTTTCATCCCATGTGACTAATGCTCGCACTGTCTTGCTAGAACATTTGGAATGGCAATTCCTAAAGTTAAGCTTAACTCTTAACTCTCTTAATTAACTTGAAGAAGATTGCACATTTGCATTTCAGAGTCTTAATATCTACAACTTCCCTTTTCCAGAGTTGGTTCAATTATCTTTTTTTTTTTTTTTTTTTTTTTTTTTCATAATCTGAATGCATTGATAATCAGTTTCTCCCATACTGTGCCCCACTTTCTCTGGTGCAGAACATTTTCTCTATTTTAACATTTCTGAGTCAAGCCAAAACCACACCCCCACAAGGCACAGTGGATTGATTTGAAATCTATTTCCTCATCTTATTTCAAAAACCAATATATCATCACACCACACATTTTTGCCCAGAGCCTGTGACATTTGTGACAGCAGGGAAGATTGAATCTGGGGGGGGCGATAACATGATCTGCCTAATGATAGGCAGATTGGCAGACTGCTGGAAAATGCTTTCATAGGTGTCTGACGTAAATGCAGAGGCAGCGGGTACATATACTGATAAAATACACATAGTTATTAAGTTGAATATTCATCCAAATGTCAAATTTATTCATAAGTGTTCACCCTCGTAGTCTGCCAACAACGCAAATTTCCAGAATTTATGTTCCACTTCCTTGGACGACATTTCACTGGGGGAAGCCACTTCAGAAGCCTTTAAATCCATTTCAAGAGCTCCCACCTCTTAACACTTCTGCTTAATTCCCTCAGTCTTCTTATGCCTCTGAATTTCACTTTAAGATTCATCTTCTTGTGTTTCATCCCCTCTACCCCGCTCCCTCATCCCTTCAGGCGGTTTTAGTCCTATTTCTTCTTTATTGAAAGGTTGCGTTAGTTTCGAGGCTACCTGCTCGTGCCCTCTATTCTGACTCATCTGTTTCAGTCCAGATCCAAATCCAAAAAAAAAAAGGTCTATTTATAATGCCTTTATTGAATGCTGATAATGCATCCATAAACAGAGTCAACACTGGTTCATATATCACACACAGCTGAATAGCAAACCACATAAAGGGCACTGAAATGAATGCTTTGAGACTTGATTTAAAAGGGGACCTTTAGGTCCTCTCATATAAATTTCAATAAGAGGATCTATCTCATTCAGTGGCAGCAGCATATGGAATAGGTTTGCCTCTGAACTCTGCATCAGCAGCCACAGTCACTGAAAAACTCCCCTGCATCTTTCCTCCATGGTACTTTATACCGGTGTTTGTTTGTTTTTACCTCTTCACCCCAGTCTCTCTCAGGGGCTCCTCCTCTACCTTTTCTTTTCATTTCTTTTTTTTCTCTTCCATTTATCTTGTTTTCTCTCTCTCTCTCTTTCCCCTGGTGTCCCTTGTGTGTGACTGACCTTCAGTCCTCAGTGTGTCCCCTCCGTTAGTTTGGAATTGCTATGCTAATGTGGAAATGCTGCTAGAGTTTTCTCTGTATGGCTTCCTATCTGCTGGTTGGGTTGGAGGTGGGGGAGTTCTGCACCACTGTCCTCCATCTCCAAATCAAATCAAGTCTCGCTCACGTCACACGTCTTTTTCTCCGCTGCAATCCGTAGCTCTGTAGCTGGTCAGTAGGGAGAAAGATACTAGTAACAAAGTCTCTGTGAATCTGGACTTTTTCTGTGTTTTTGAACTTTTCTGCCTTTTATCATGTCCTTGTGTAAGTTTTGTTTGATCATGTGCGCGCTCGTGTGTGTACATGTGTATAGAGTGTCTGGGATGTACATACGTAGCAGAATAGTGTGTAAGATTTGCCTGAATTTCTCTGAAGCTAACCTTATCTCTCCCCGACAGCAAACTTTTGTCGACAGCACAGAAGATTCACAGAACTTCAGATCAGAGGGTGTCAGAAAGAGGACTGACTTTGAAACATCTATTTTGACAGGATACATCTCCACTAACACGAGTGCTGGAAGAGAGAGGGAAAGACTTTATCTAAAATTACACAACTCCCAACGCCTGAACCTCAGTTCCTATCCAGCATTTTGCCTCACATGTCTGGTGTAGGTGGCCACAACACCAACAACTGCCCAGCCTTCATTTCCATACAGTTGGCTGGTGATTTGTCGGCTCCTGTGAAGTATAATTGAATAGATTTGGGATAAATGCTGTAGTAGCTGTGTTATGCAGATACACACAGGGAGACAATCTCACATGAATGCCCATTTCATTCTTTATATACCCAAAAGTGTCTGAAAAGACATTTAAAGCTAAACTCAAAGCGCAAAAAAAATACCACAGATTTAATTCTAAATCTTAACAACGTGCCAGGAGAAATGAAGGGAGGTTAATGATATGTAAATGAAATATGGAAAAGTGCTGCAGTGCGAAGAGGAGAATATCAATTGATTTTCTTTTTACAGTTCTGCTCTAGTTGCTTCACGCTGTTTCCAACGCACTGGGTTCGGAGTCAGAGTGGTCTTAATAAGTCAGACTTTGATGCTTATTATTGACTCTAATTTATTTAAGAGGCTCAAATGAGCACAAATAAAACACCTTTAACGTTGATCTCTACAGCAGAAACTGTGGGGATCTCTCTGCGTTGAGAAATCTGAGGCGCGGAGCTGTGAGTATTAACGCACCAAGTCCTCCGGGAGTTCAGCAAAGGAAATTATTTTAAACAGCATGTTGATTTATGAAAATCTATTCCGCGTAAAGTAAGTCAATTGGCAGGACTCAATGAGGGAAATGAAGGAAAGAAGGGAAATTTTAACTTTGGTCCACATTTCTTACATAATGCTATCAGAGAGATGCGTTGTGTTTTGGCTTTGGTCGTGGCATCATAACCATGACCTTCTCTCTGCTCCTCCGACCCCCTCCCGTGACTCCAGGCGCCATCCATTTCATTTAGTTTTCGTTTTGTTTTATGTCAGTCCATGCCCTCATCCAAAATGTCTTGTACTTGTTCCATCCCTGGCGGCTTGGCATTAGACCCCCATGGGTGTCTTGGATGGGCCTCAGACACAGACATTGGTCACACACTGAGGACATGGTGCCCATTCCAAAATAGGCTTATGCGAAAAGTTAGCTCAAGGAATAATGTCTAATAGAAAAGACTAGAATGGCGAGCCACACACACACACTCTCTGTCTCTTTCTCCCGCACATGCAAAAGTACAAATGTCAACATAAACATTGACACGTACACATACACGCATGCACTTACCACCACACGCGCACAAATACACACAGCCAGCAGCATGCGTAAACACACGCGCTCATACACACTTGCCGCCACACACACGGGGAGATGTATACAAGAGAACACAGAGACATGCACAGGTACTACCACGGAAACAAACACACACACCTACACAGAATGGCTATCTGGCTCCAGCGTGTCCTTTCCTGCTTAATCTCCTAGAATGGCCTCTTTATTTCCATTTGATAGATGACAAATGATTGGTTAGCCGGTGTGCCTCTCACTATAAATAAAACACTCGTCAACAATAATTCACCGTCCTTCCGAGCGGCGCCGAGCCTCTGACAGCCCATTACTGTACGGCATAACCATCTGTAACATTAGCTTTATAGAACTCCTGGTCCAACACGAACAGATGCAGAGTGCCTCGAACAATATGCTTGTAATGGCCCGAGGACACTGCGTTTTGGCCATGTTTAAAGAGAAAGCGCATTTTGGCTGTGCGTGCGTAGCCACCGCGGTGAGCGACTGCGGGCATCTCTCAGTGGACCATCGCAATGTAAATGACTGCAACTGTCTGGTCAGCTGCTCTCTGAAATGAGGGATCCGAGCCAGCGAGGTCTCAACAACTCCTACTCTTGGACACGAGCGTGCGCACAGCAAATAGACACATATACAAGGCAGGGAGAGAGAGAGGGAGAAATACAAAAATAGTGAAAGTGTGGGTGTTTCTATTTTTTTCTTCACTCTCATGATAGCTGTTAGGGCCGCTTCACTTCTGTTCTATTTTAGTCTGCAGCGTTCTGCGTATGTGCGTGAGTGTGTGTGAGAGAGAAAGTTTGAATGTGTGCCTCTCAAATTAGGATCCTGCTGTAGTATCAGTTTGCGGTTCAGGTCATTTCATTGTGAATGAAAGGATCGGGGCGGGTGCAGACGGCAGAGGCCCAAAGCAGAGGCTCCATTATTAGAAGCTGGCCGTGACGCCAAAACAACCATCACATCCTGCTGTAACTGTTGTCGTCGGAGCTATTTTTTTTTATTTATTTATTTATTTTTTTTGTCCATGTATGGATGTCTCCCTGTGTGCTGATATGGTCCTCGAGGACTGCTGCCGTGTCAGGAATGAGCATCAGTCTCCATTCCTGCATCCCTCGATACGCTCCTTCAGCCCTCCCTCACATTTCTGCAGAGGTCACACGGACTCGGGCTGAGGTCTTCCCCTACAACCGGGCAAGCCGAGCGACATTAAACAACACCTTTTTTGCCCTTTGCCCCCTCTGTCTGTGTGGTAGCTCTCATATCTTTTAATAGAAAGACAACAGTTCTGTAGGCTTGGCCATATGTTAACAAACACATGTTTGGTGCAACAAAGAGACAAAGAGAGGCCGAGAGGGAGGGGGGTAATAATAGATTGAATGACAAAGAGGAACAGTGTTGTGACAGTAAGTGAGCAGCTGGTGTTTCCGAGTGTTGACAGGCACTGTTTGTTTTTGTGTGTGTGTGTGTGTGCGCATGTGTGTGTACATTTGCGCGTGTGCACTTGATGGAGACAGATTGTCCTGTGATTGTTCATTTCTGAGCGCGGCTCCGCTCGTAGGGGTTATTGACGCCGTCTGCGGGGGAAAGAAAAACATGACAAATGGCACTCAACCAAATGTCCCACTTCATTTTCCGCCCTCAAGATATTTTCTACTGATCCGGTGAAAAGGGCCCTAAAAAAAAGTCAACATGTTTCATTTATTAGTGAGCAAATAGACGGAGCAAGCGCTTATTTGAATGCTAATCAGTGCAAAGTAGCCTATGGATTTCTGCAGGCAAATTAACATAATTGAAACCCAAAGTTTGAGTTGTAATTGGCTCGAGTCAATGTCTGCTGTCACGCTGTTTTGCACTGTAGGTTTCTGACCTTCCCTGTGTTGAAGGTGCTGTGTTTGCAGGATCCTTTAGAGCCACCCTTGTGTTTTATGCGATGTTGCTATATATGCTGTAGTGCTTTTCTAATCACGCATTCTGCAACGTGTAACCTCCTAGCTCTCACCACTACCTGATTTTAACCCAAACATGTGAACATGTATATACGTCATGATCTCACAAACCACCCCTGCCCCTGTTTGTGTGCGTGTGTGCGTGTGTGCATGGGCGCGTGCGTGTGCCACAGGTCGCGGTCTATTAGTGGAGCCTCCTCTGGCCTCTCTACCAGCCCCCTCAGCAGCCCACGGGTAAGTCACGGCAACCTGCACCCCTCCAAATGCACACACACACACACACACACACACACACACAGCCACATACACTTCTGTCCTCTTGACCCACTTCTCAGGACCCTGGTGTTTTACCTCCAGGCATCCCTCATCCAACCGCTGCTGACTTCATCTTATTGCTGTACCAGTTTATGTCATCAAGTGAAAATAAATGCAATCGCTACAGCTAGATTGTGGGGGCTGCTGACCTTTAACAAAGCACAACAAATACACCATGAGCGCCCGGCGAAAGCAATATCGCTGCATCTCCCTCTGCAAAATGCAATTTTGTTCTGCTTCTCCACTGTATTATTAGTCGGAGATATAGGATCTTTATCAGCTCCTTAAGTTTTAATCCGACATTCAGATCTATCTCTGTATTTTCAGGATCCACTACGATAAGCTGGCTTGCTATTCATATCCGGCGTTAGATTAGGCTTTGCATGTGGCGTTATTGTGTCCGCATAGTTGGGAGAGCTACTGCAGCCCCAGGCAGTCCATACTGATGAGCACACGCAGAGGACATAGCATCACCACATGAAACTTTCTCCTCTCTCAAAGCCCCTTCTCTCTATCCTCTCCGCTTATTATCCCTCTCTCTGTTTTCTGTGGCCTGAGCTCCGTGGAAATCCAGCTCAGGGAATGCTTCAGAAAATCCCACTTTTTTCCTGCTTAGAGCAGGGGGAGCTTGCGGTAAACTTTTTCCAGCTGACTAATTTGAGAAGGCTCGAGATTAGTCGGGATCCTAAGACGAGCTCCTCACGCCACACAGGTTCTCTCAGCCTGATCTGAAAGGGAAATTGATTTCTCAAAGCGACCCAAAGCCTGGATTGTGCTCTCGGCAAGTGATTCCATATGGAGGCGGGGGGAAGCGTTTCCAAGGGCACAAGATCTTGAATAGTTTGGGTGATCTTCTATCATGACCCCCCACAGAGGAGCTTGTTGGGGAAATATTTTATTAGTTTGACATTGGACCTGCAATCTTTTTTTTTTATTCCAGACAGCACAGGTTTCTAACATCAGCAGGCCACCCAGGCCCCATACAGACAGGACATTTCACAGCAGAGATACCATAACATTGCCCCTGTTGTTTTTCACACCTGTCTATCTATGCCTGCTTTGTGCTCGGCTAGCATGCCCTTTATGTTTTATCCAAGTGAAGTCTATCTTTTTTATGTCTCTTTTGTTAACTGGAGTTTTTGTTGTTTGTTTTTTTTCCAAATGTGTGGAATACTTGCTGCTCTTTTATCGTGGTTCTCATCAAGCTTTTATTTTGTTGTCTTGCTGTCTTTTGACTTAACTCACGGAACGGTCTAACTGCATGCCTTTCTTCCTTCTTTTGTTTTGTCTTTCTTTTTTTGCAATGCCTCCTTCTCTCTCTCTTGTGTGTGTGTGTGTGTACACGTCTCACCTGCCTCTGTGTTGCTTGGCTGCCTCCTCTGCTGGCTTTGTGGTTGTGTGTTCCGCCGCACATATTTTGCCTTGCTCTCTGTGCATGTGTGTGTCCCCATGTGTTTGCCTTTGTTTTCATTGCCTCCCTGCCCGTTTCGGCTGTTGGCTGTGTTGTACCGTGTGTCCTCACACTGTGTACCCTAACTCCAGCCTGTCAGAAAGTTCTGTATACCGCCCCAGTCTCCAGACTTGTCGCAGTCCCCCGTCACCAGCCCCTGTGCGTCCCCTGAGCCCATTCCCAATCGCTCTGGCCCCCGTATCTCCACCCCGAATTCGCTCACTCCCAACAGTGAGCCTCTACCGGCATCACTGAACAAAACCCAGACGCTCCCGGCCAAGCCCAAAGTTGCCCCCAAGCCCCTCCAGGTCACACGGTCCAACCCCCTCCCTGACTCCACCCCAGACCCCTTGTCCGTGGCGAAATCGGAGCCCTCGACTCCCTGTCAGCTCTCCTTGCAGCCATCCTCCATCTCTGTGCCGCCCACGCCCACCTCCCCGACCTCCCCGTGCTCCATCACCAGCAACCCCCTCCCGAGCAGCCCCCAGGTACGGCGCCTCCACTTCGGCGCCAAGCCCCAGCTCTCTGTGCCCTTCAGCCCAGCAGTGCCCCTGTCGCCCATCCGGCTGCACCACTTTCACCCCGTGCCACCTTCTTCGGTCACTGACCACCCGCCCAAATCTATCCCCCTCATACAGGTTACCCCTCACCCCTCCCCTCGAGGCAGCCCCCTCCCCACCCCCAAGGGCACCCCCGTGCACACGCCCAAGGAGAGCCCGTCCGGGACCCCCACCCCCACGCCGCCCCCCCAGCCCCTCCATCGGAGGCATGCCCTGGAGGACGCGCCTCAACTCCATCAAGAACAGCTTCCTGGGCTCGCCACGCTTCCACCGCAGGAAACTCCAAGGTACAGCAGCAAGAAACATTACGCTGTAAACTTTATTTTGATAAACAACATGTCATCCTCACAGTAATGTAAAATCTAGCCCCCCCCCCCCACACATACAAAATCATATCACACCCACTACTGTTTCTACTCTTTATGCATTTAACCTTTGTCTGACCCTTGACCTTGCTTCTCCACAGTTCCCACACAAGAAGAGATGTCCAGTCTCACACCAGAGTCTTCCCCAGAGTGAGTGGACGCCGCTCTTTTATAAGTTTCTTCTTACGTATCACATGGATCCGCTGTATGTTCATTCCAACCACATATCCTCTGCTGCATCGCAGTCGGACGGTCAAGCAAGCCCACTCTTGATCGCGTGATGTTTTGGAAAGCCGTACGCCCATGAATGTTTGATTATGTTAGTTCCAGCCTGCTGAGTTCAACTAACCCCAGGTCTGGCCTGGCTTGGAGAGAAGGGCCTCAGGAAGAAGCACTGGGTTGGTTATGAGGCAGGGAAAGCTAGCGTGGATGATGTTACAAAGCTCCCAGGAGTCTGGTAGCTCAAGGCTGGCCTAGATATGCCTGTGAGCTTGGCTGACTGGCTGCTCTGGCCATTTCCACCTGGCTGAGAAGTACATCCTGGCTGGGAAAGGTTGCAGATTTGGATGCAAAAGGCCCTCTGTTCGCTGCAGATGGGCCCGGGACACACAGCGTACACAGTCACATACCAGTCCTAACCAGCCTCGTGCAACCAAACAAAGCTGGCCTGAATGTCTCAGCAGACATCAGCTGGTTTACAGGGCGAGAGACAGAACGATCTGAGTCTGTATTTCTTAGTTCTTTTTGCTGTCGTTGGTGAGTCTTGCAGAATTATCCTGGTAGAATATCAAATGAAATATTAATATGCCATGAATCTGAACAGGAGGCCATGTGACTTGTTAGTGGGTGCAGGTACACCTGGGCCGAGGCCAGCAGAGAATTCATTTTCCTCTTCCCCTTCTGGATCTACAGTTCTGTTCAGAAATTCAGTTTTTTCTCTCTCTCTGTCTCTCTCTCTCATGCACACACACACACACACACACATATACACACTTAACCACACCCGGTGGCACAGAAGGTGAAATGTCAGAAAACATTTCTCCCCTCCACAGTTTTGGCTCATTTCTCTCGGGGCATCCTCCATTTGCTCCTGTTTCCAAGAGCAGATTTGTATCTCTCTCTCTCTCTCTCTCTCTCTCTCTCTCACTCTCTCTGCCTTTTCTTGTGCTTCTCCAGCTTTCTCTCTCTGCATTTCACCCACTCCACATCTTTCTGAATGCTGAATAGCAGCAAAGTCCATCTGCTGATGCACAATCAGCCTCACAATCATACCTCAAAGTGGGGAGAAATGGATAGATTGAGGGATGCATGCAGGGAGAGGAAGGTTCTCTGGTATGCCTGTGCAACAGTGAGCAATGTAAACTTAAAGATGACCGCTCATTTTTTTTCGCTTGTCTCTCCCTACAGACTTGCCAAAAAATCCTGGTTTGGTAATTTCATCAACCTGGAAAAAGAGGAGCAGATCTTCATTGTCATCAAAGACAAGCCGCTCAGCTCCATCAAGGCAGACATTGTTCATGCCTTTCTCTCCGTACGTACGCCTCCGCTCGCAAACTTCATGCCTGTCTTTTTTCCTCCCTTACCTGCTTGTCCCTACCTGCTCCCCTTCCCCCGTTTGCCCACTGTTCTCTTTATATCTGATTATGTGTGCATGCAGCAGTATTGCCCTTGTACCTGCTGCCTGATGCAGGATTTTGCCTAATACAGAAGTGGTGATTGGCTTTGCCGCAGGGCAGCCTCTCTCTGAATGTTTGCTAACATGCTTCTGATTTATGTAGCCATTCAGCAAACTGCTTGTGTTCAGCTCTTCTATTTTCTCTCTGGCTGCAGCTCTCACTTGAGGTCAATAGAAAATCAACACAGAGCACCGATCATTAGCATATAGATGCTTTGCCCCGAATACCTTGTATCGAGCATGTGTGCGTGCACATGTGTGCTGGCGCCTCCGCGTGCAGCTGTGTATTCTGAGATGTATGCAAGAAATAGGAAGGAGAGAGAGAGAATAGGTTGTATCATTGTGTGTGTGTGTGTGTGTGTGTGTGTGTGTAACAGTGTGGATGTACAAGTGTGCACCAGGGCACAGGCAGCATCAAGGTTTTTCACTGAGCACTGCAGCATCTGTAATAACAGACATTCAACAGTGGTAGTTGATATTCAGTGTACATGATTGAACAGAACCTATCCTCACCCCGGTTAGATTTAACAAAGTCCAAGTAAATGCAAACTCTGCCACCGCAGGTCAATGTCAAATCTGTTTCCCCCCCCTTCCTGGAGGTAGCTATTTTCTCCTTTAGGTTATGCGAGCTGGTATTCCAGTCAGGAGATTGGCACCTGAATCAGTGGAATTACACCTCTTAGCACACTCACATTAATGGAATGTCAAACCCTCTCCAGCACTTTGGCGAAACGTGACAATTTCAGAGTTCACCTGTTCAGTGGGCAAACAAATTCATTTTTGGGTGGTAGAGTGCAATGTTCGTCGGATGACTCAAGATTACATTAGCTTAAGTCTCCCCGGCATGCATGGCTACACCCCGAGGCATTAATCCCCTTAGAGTTTCATCTGTGCTCCATAGTATGGAGGGTATTTTAATGATGGTTTATTCACCTTGTCATTTGCAATGTGCGGGAGAAAAATTAAACATCAACGTGCCCTGCGTATAATCCCCTTACACGCCTCTTTTTGCCATCTATTTTTATCCGTATCTCTGTCTCTTTCGCCCCATTCTCCTCTGCTGACTCCTTCGTCTCTCCCGCCGTGGCTCTCCTCCACCTGCAGATCCCCAGCCTGAGCCACAGCGTGATCTCGCAGACGAGTTTTCGGGCGGAGTACAAGTCCACGGCCGGCCCCACCGTCTTCCAGAAGCCGGTCAAATTCCAGGTGGATATCACCTACACGGAGAGCACAGCCGCCACCAAGGAGAACGGCATCTACTCTGTCACCTTCACCCTGCTCTCAGGTGAGGGCAGACACACACACACATGCAGAGTCACAAGCACAAGCGGGGACACATTGGAGCTGAATTGGGTATAATAGCAGGCTGTTTGGAGCCTGCTGGGCTTTTTTGATATCGCTGACCATATACACGGCATGCACTCAGCAGGAGCCCACAGCAGTATTCCTCTCTGGCTTCAATTTATCATCTCCTGCCTTCTCTCGATGCCTCCTCTTCTGTCGCATTTCTCCCCGTCCTCCCTCCCGTCCGCTCCTGTTTCCTCTCTTCTCAGTCCTGCTCTTTGGCCTCATTCATGCTAAGCTGGGTAAATTTGAAAACACACCATTTTTTTTTTCACCACTCTTGGCCCTCCATGCACACTAAACCAGTGTTTTTCAGGGCTTTTTGAAAAAAAAAAAAACATCTCCAAAACATTTAAAATTGAAAATGTTTGTCTGTCATTGTAGTGTGGAAGAAGAAAATAGGTCTTTTTTTTTTTTTTAAAAAATGCTGATGTAGGATTGTCACATAATCCACAGCTGCAAATTGTCATGATTCGTCTTCAAAGTGGAGGTGCGGTTTGCTTGAAGTTGCGTAGGCCTCCTAGGACATAAGACTTAAATCATTTAGGGGCATTCCCGTCGCTTTCATTTTCATGTTTGCATACCCTTTCTCTGCCCTTGATTCATCCATCCGTGTATTCCCTCTGTTCTTTACTGCCTTCCTCCACGCTGTCTTCACATGCAGCCCCCGATGCCGTGTTGATAGCGGCACTTTATCTCCGTCATTAATGTGTTTGTGTGTGTTTTCGCGCGTCTGTGTTTGCATTAGGACCCAGCCGGCGCTTCAAGCGAGTGGTGGAGACGATTCAGAGCCAGTTGTTAAGCACACATGACCAGCCAGGGGTCCAGCAGCTGTCTGGTGAGTAAGACCCTCCCTCAACTCATAACCAACCGCCCACCCAGCCCCCCCCCCCCACTTCCATTTTCCCCGACCTCTCACCACTTCCCCTCACCCATCCAGCCCTCTCAGACACCCCGACCCTCACTGCTGAAGCTGAGCTCAAAACCTTCCTTTCCAACCTGTGCTTGAAATCCCCGAGCCCTCTCTGCTTCCCGAACCAGCCTCCTCTGCATGTTGTCTTGCCTGCACCCTGCACTGCCAAGAAGGGTAGGAGTTGCTCTCAAGCGCCGACTGACTCCAGGTCAGATCTTGTTTTTGTTGCCCTGGCGCCGATGATTTAGAGCAGAGGTAGGGCGAGCTGATTCTTGATCTGCGCTTTGGGGCAACTTCTGCTTCCAAGACTGATCAGCGCGCTGCCTGTCACCATGGCAACACCGGCGCACCACAACACACTCCCACAATGCACTGCACAGCCACACCTCACCTGTCAAGCTCTCCCTCATTCTCCCTTTATCTTTCTCCCTCTCACTTTCTCTCTCTCTTCTCTCAGTCTACAAGTGCAATAAGACCTCTTCCCCTTGTTTTCTAGTCTGTCGTGCCTTTTCCAAAGAAACTGAGTAGATACAGAGCCGATCACCAAGAACACCATTCCTGAAAAAATGACGTCAGAGCGAACAGGTCACCAACCAGAACAAAAGTTGATTACTATCCCACTGTTCACCTTTGAACTCAAAGATGTGATTAGGACCTTGTAGTCCGACCCCTTCTTTCTCATGAGCCGCAGGGTTGATGCAGAGTCCCTGAGACGTGCAAAAATCTATTCTGTCCAACTGTGGCCACATCCTCTCTTTTTTTTTCCCCTCAACACCAAGTCTGGCTGAAGAACAGAAAATGAAGAAAAGAGGACTAGACATCCTCCTCCTCCCCTTCTCCTCTTAGCATGCCTTTCCTTGTGAATCATTTTGCTGGGTTTGTGTGGGTCCTGCTTGCCATCCTCTTGACAACAGCTCCACCTGCTGATCAAAAAGAGAAAGACCACAGTGTCGTTCAGATTGTGAGACTGAAAGAAATATAAATTTTTTTACTAGGAAGCAGCGTGCTGTTTTTGCTTCTACAGCTGCTACAGCTGTAAACTGAAGCTGTTATCAGGATGAGTCTTTTACTCACCAAATGTCATTGCATCTGTACTTCTCTCTTGTGTCACTGTCTCTCTTTCTCTCTCTCACTTTTTTTTTCTTCAAACCCATCTCCCATCCGTAGCTGACTCGGGCTGTCAGGTTCTGGTCCCAAATCTTCAAAGCTTGGTGCTATAACCTTTAGATATGTTATAAAGCTCAGCTGTCTCTTTGTGATGTCGCTTATATGCAGAATCACTGCCAGTGTTACTCATAAAAGATTATGCATCATGGGCAGTCATACTCCACAAATTTGCGTCAGCTTGTGAGCAATTTCACTATCAGCAGTCGTGACAGCTGTTATGACATTTAACAGTCTGTTATCATAGCTGTGCCTCAGTACGTTTACTCCTTATGTCTGATTCGTTTAATGTAGAGCTAATTGACTGGCTTAGGCGTGCAAAGGGTAGATGACTTTAATAGTAAAATTAGAATAAATTAGATTAGATGAAAATTTAATGATCCCTGTGGGTCGTTGTTGCAACTGTGGAGAGAAGGATTCAGATAAGAATAGAACAAATACCGAGTATTGAAGATAATTCAGTAAGGAATTACAACAATAGAACATACTTAGAATATTACAGAAGATAAATAATTAAAAGTTTCCCATATGCTGCTATATCTGCCTTCCATCAGAGTTCAAAGAGTTAGTATGAAAACATAAGTAGCAGTTGTAGCACCAAGGTTAATTAACTGTGGGTAGCTGTGAACTACTATAGTGGTCAAAGTAACATTATCTTGAGTTTTTAAATGAAATTTATTTCTTTTCAGTATAATCAAAGCCTGTAATACTTACCTTACAACAGGCCAGTTTGTGTTGAAAGCATTGTTAAATTAAAACCTGGATTCCTACCCTCTCCCCGCTTTCCCTGTGGCCTCCTAATGCACCTTTGGTGCTACCTGACCACAGGGCTTTTGAAAAAAGCCATTGGCGATAATTAAGAATAGACACGGCTTTGCATACCAATGGGTGGCAAACAAAGGACTTCATCAAGTCTGGTCATTATGTCTCCTAATCACCAATAACAGCAGCATACCTGGGAGAGCTTAAGAAGACAATGGAGAGGTAGAGAAATGTAAGGGGGTTTAGAGGAGGTAGAGGAGAGAGGAGACAAGGTTGGGAGGAGAACAAGAATCATTCACAGAGAGGACAGTGGCCTTACACTGCTTCTCTAACAAGCAAGATAAGTTTTATGGCTACCCTGTCATTACTCAGAATTTACTGATTTGGTTTTTATGAAGATACTACACGTTGAACACATTTCACAGATGAAAGAAGGAGTGAACATCAGGGAGAAATTTGTTGCAACTCTTATACAGCTGGACAATGGGAGATATATTGATATATATAAGCACATGTATGCAAAGGGATGCACATGCACACATGCATTCACTCGTTCATACTCTCCGCCCTGGTCTCCAGGCAGTTTTCAGGCTGGCAGTGCATACTTATTTCCAGGCAGTGTTGGAATAGAGACTATTGTAAGCAAAAAAAAAAAAAAAGCCATAAAACAGATTTTGATAGAATCATTATCTGACAGCCTTTAAAAAAGTGCTGATACACTCAAAATGTGTATCTGTGCACCACCCCTGTCTGTTGTCACTGATGTTGTCACTGTTCATTTGTTGGCCCGCTGGACTCGACCCTACGAATGGCTGTTCTCCCAAGTATTTAGAACCAGCACTTTTTGTGACAGATAGTTCCCAGAGATGTGCTGTGTGTGGACCATTAACAAAAAGAACATTGACTTTTTATTTGCTCCATTTCTCTTGTTTGGTGTCCTTACTGCCTGCTAGCAGCAGCGGGGCCATTAGGGCCCCATAGAAAAAAAATGTGTGTTTAGCTGAAGATCATTTGCATGCATACTGTATGTGCATGCGGAGATGTACAACCTCGCACATAAAAACAAACACACACAGAGTGAGAGTGCTTAGTAGCAGTTAGGGAGTTTAGCATATCCACCTGTTATTGCAGTTTATCACAGATTTGATTTTGTTGTGGTGAAATCATAAAGACAGGGACAGGGAAGAATCGATCTTCGCTCAGCTGAAAGTGGCAGAATGACGATGCAGTCTCCTGTACAGTGATGTATTTTTGCAAACTTTTATTCTTAGCTGAAGTCAAGAGTAGACACATGTTGATCAAAGGTTGTCTCTTTGCTCCAGACAGACTAAATCCAAAGACTACTGTCACACAGGCAGTACAATTAGTGCTGCTGTACACGGGGCAGAAACCAGCCTCCATCATCTGAGCTTCGCCAAGGTTCAAGTTGCCTTTCAGTGTCAATCAGTTTTGCAAAAACTCCTGATGGTTAGGTTTGGCAAAGTGGCGGTCGGGACACTGATCCTTTATCAGTCTTGAAGGGCAACATTATCTCAAAGCTCCAAGCTTTCTCATCATCCTCCGTCCACCATCTGTCCTGCTTCTGGCTGGCCAGACCTGCTTGAGCACCAAACCATACTGATGACACATCCTGCTTCATCTTTCTACATTACACTGTTTACATATAAAAAAAAAACACTATTTTATTGTCACTAAAGGTTTATTACTGTAATGCAGATCCTTTTACCTTCACCACGTCACTTGTGAGCACAAATGAAACTTTTACACTGTAGAGTATGATTAATGCTTTTACTCAACCCCACTAATGGCTCTAATAGCTAGTTGTAGATTGAATGACTAATAGTCATATCCATCTGCAGAGGCATATGCATGGTTTATGGGAGCTCACACATTACATAGTCCTGATGTGGCCGTTCCAGCAGCTCTCATCCTCACCTGTCTGTCTCTCTTCCTCCTCCCTCTCGCCTCCGCCTTGCTCTGTCTATCTGTAGCTGCGTCTCCCTCCTGTGAAACCCCACTGTTCATTTGTTTGTTTGTTCTCTCTCTCTCTCTCTCCTTTTCTTCTTTCTTTTCCCCTTTTTTTGTCTTCTTTTCTTCCCGTCTGTGTACCTAGGCAGCCCATTGAGTAACTTCTTTGACGTAATTAAACAACTTTTTTCAGACGAGAAGAACGGACAGGTGCCCTACCCCTCTGGCACGCCCTCCAAGCACTGCCCCTCGCCCATGCACGTCCGGAGGCACGAGCCAGAAACTAATGACACCAAATGCCCTGCTGTGGGCAGAGACAGAGCCAAGTTGTCGGTGGCATCTGTGGGGACACAGGAGGAGTCTTAGACAAACTGTAGTTGAGCCAACGCTAAAACCCATCCCAGTATCGCTATTTGCCACAGAGAGAATATTCTACCTTGTACATAGCTAGATGTACATAATCATCTATGGACATTTTTTTGTATAAAAATGACTTTATATAGATAGAAATATATTAAGAGAATAAAAGTGATATTTTACAAACAGCATACTGCACCCACACGCACACCAACACAATAAACACTAACTCCTCCCCTCCTCCACTCTCCCCCTGTCATCACCGCCATCATCACCACCCTCTGTCCTACCCATTTCAGCTCCAGTGGCCCTTTGCTCTGTTTTTGCTCCCTTGCTGCTAACCTGTGTGATGACCTGACTTGTTTCTGATACCAGGAATTATCCAGAAAACCTATTAAGCCCCTCCTCCTGCTCCCCGCTCCGTTCGCCCTCCCTCGACCACCCCACCCCACCCCCCACAAAGCGCGCCGAGAGACGGACATTTGTTGACGGAGGACTGCTTTTAGAGGTGCGCAGGGGGGGCCGGGGGGGTTACCATGGAAACAGACCCTTCATGCCGACTTCTACCTTCACCTCCCTCTGCGCCCCTTCTCCACCTCTGGCAGCCATCAGTAGAAGTAGAAGAAAATACCTTTAGTGTTCCTCGTTTTAAACATACACGCACATGCACATCACATACGTTCACACACACATGCACACACACATTCACACACGCATACACGTGCTCATACACTAACAACAATAATGCACAGTCTCCGAGCTAACCTACCCTTCCCTCTTTTCTCACTTGAGCGTTCAGTAATTACAAACAACTGTCATATAAGCTACACAAACAGTACACACATAGGACATGCTCATGCATACATGCACAAGTACAGTATGTACAGATAAACTCTGGGATGATTCAACAAGAACAAGGACAAACAAATGAAAAAAAAAAAAAAAAAAAAAGACACAGTGACACATCAAGATACACTGACTGATCCAGAGGAGGAGAGAAGGGGGGAGGAGTTTTGTGGATAGCCCAAACAGCCGACGTGGACGCTTGCTGGATTGTATTGTTTGCTTTTTAATGTACTTTCTTTGTGAAGAACTGGGTTTAAAATACTAACTGACTTTATTAGACTCAATACTATTGCTGCAAATGGACTGGAATTGTGATTTCAGAGAGGACAGGTGTGTGAGCAGAACAGGGTGTGGGGGAAATGATATGATAGTATTTGGGTTGGGGGGGGGGGGGTCGCGGGTGGGTATGTGGGTATTTAAAATGAATGATCTATTCTGTTGTACAGACTGATATCATTTCTTATGTAAAAAAAAAAATGAAATGTCTAGTTGTGACACTATGTTTAGATACCATAGGGCCGGGGTGGAACACCTGCGCCTGCCACATGCTGTTATTTTCAATTCTTTCCTGTATTTTTGTTACATGATCATTTATGACTTTGTTTGATTTACCTAATGATCCGAACATTCCTGTTTGTCATCCTGTTATCTGCAGCACTTTGTCATTGGTTTGCCATTTATACCTCCCTCTTAGTCTCAATTACCAGCAGTAGGAGTCAGAGGAGCAAAACAAACAAACAAACAAACAAACAAACAAAAAAAAGTGTTACATGCAACTGTGGATATTTTTGTATTTTATTTTTCCTTATTTATTCATGTTTGTTCATCTCACTGTTTGATTTCCTAATTTATTATAACTTGGCTATTTATATGAAAGAAGCTGTTAGGTCAGTTGAATGTTATTTATTACCCTCTTGTGTGTTCGTAAATGGGGCAACATTTGAAGAAAATCTTTCTTTTTTTGTCTGATTTTAACAGAATTATGTGACAAGTTGCAAATTCTCTCTTCCCTGACCTTTCTGAGAGGGAAAGAGAACTTGTGGTATCTGTTGAAAAAAATAATGATTTACCAGTAATTTAAGAATGTAGACTTAGCCTCTTTTTGGAGAGGGAATATGCTCTTCTATTGATATTTGTCAGTTTCATATCATTGTGCGTGTAGGCCAGGCCTGAGGAGAAGGACGCCACAGATCCTGATCCACTTCTTCTCTTTGTAAATAGACAGACAAACCATGGGGGTTGATCGTCTTCTCAACCATGCTGGGGATTCCTGCTCTATGCTTTTAGCTTGTATTGCTGTGTGCATGTCAAACATGAGCTTTTCTTTGCATGGCTTTAGTGTTAATGTTCCATGACAAACTCACTCCTTCTCTCAGCCTTCATCACCTCTCTCTCCACAAAACTTCCTTCTTATGTTCAAATCCCCCCCCAACTCCTCTCTTTCTCTTTCTTTTCACCCTCTCTGCTTTTATTTATGCCCTTCTTTTTTTCTTTTCTTTTTTTTCCTTGTCTCCTTGCTCCCGCTGCCCTTTCCCCTCCTCCTCCTCCTCTTATCTTGTGCACAAAGTTTCAAATGATGCTTCCTCTACTCTGTACCACTCTCTGGAAAGCTCAGAGGTCTGAGCTCTCTCTGCCTTTAGGTGGAAGAGGCACAGGGAGGGGGATATCAGTACTACAAACACAAAGCAATACCCTATTGTTCATCCTCCTATCTATTTTCTACAATGGGAAGCTAGCAACACTAAGGACATCCGATGATTCTGAGGCCAAAAGCGGCCTTTTTACAGAGCAGGAACAAAAACGACTGATGTAATCCCCATATAACATAACTGTGAGCATCTTCCGTGCTGAAACAAATAAACTCATTCAGTTATGGTGTGTGTGTTTTTTCCTTGTTGTGCCTGTATATGTGTGGGTGAGCTCTGTAATTATTTTATCAGACATCAGTGCCAGATGAGAATAGTTAATCATGTTTTTGGTGTGAATGAGTGCCACAGTGTATTTGTTGATTAGTGTGATAGTCTGTGTCTTCTTGAAAACGTACCTGATATTATCATAACTGTCCTCCACCATGCTCTTTTTAATAACGTCTAAGAATTTTTTTTTTTAATGTATTTATTTAGTTAGTTTTTTTTTCCCAAATGCTATTTGACAGGTGTGTGCACATGCAAGAGTTACTTGTTTTCCTGGATCTCAGGTAAGTCTACACCAACCTCAGCCAACAGGTGGCACTACATGTTTTGGCGTAATCCCAAAACATTTTGTGCCAACAAAACTGACAAGGGGACACCCTCTGCGTTTACCAGGCTTTGACCTTTATTACAATATTCAGCACTGAAACAGACTTCATGTAGTCTAAAATCCCATGTCGGATTTTTGCTATTGTACCTTTGCAGAAGCATTTAACCTCGGCATATATATAAGCTTAATTAACTGTTAGAGTGTACATGACCTGGAAAAACGACAGCTACACAAAAGCTTTATAAACAATAATATTAATAATTTGCTTGGATTAAAAACACAATAAAACGGGAACACCCTGTTAAATACTCTCACATCTTTTTTTCTCTTTAAATAGAAAATGTCCATCCCACTCTTTGCTAAGTATTCTGTTTTTACTGTTATACTTTTTTTTTTCTTCCAAAAACAGAAAATAAAACAAAACAGTTACATAAAAACAAGGTACATTTGTTAATCCAAAGCTTACGTAAATCCTAGGCTCCATGCCCGCCTCCTCTCTTCCAGTACCCAACATGACTCTGACCGGGACAAAGTCAAAAGTCTGTCATGACTGCCTCACTTGATTCTTTAATCGATGCTTGAACCTCCCACTGCTATCCAGAGCTTCCACCAGAATCAAGGGGGTACAGATAGCCCGATTCCTCCCAGACAGCAGCCAACTGTCATGTCATGTTTTGTCCATTAGGGGGCAGCAGTGTCCTACGATTCACAGAGTTCTACCTGCCGCATCCATCTGTTGCTTCTTTCTCCATTCAAGCTTCCAGAGCCTTGGAGAAACGCATCACGTCACGTCCAGTCTTCGACCTCACAGACAAACTGTCCACGGCAATAAGTGTTGAGATGGAGTGCTCAGGCACCTAATGTAAAACTCAGGCTTGTGAATGGAGCATAGTCCAGTTGGTGGCAGACACCATTTGGTCTGGGCCCAGTACAGTGTCCAAAACAGAAGTTGCCCCTTCTCACAGATGTAAGATCAGATGTTTTTTTTCTGCAGCAATCTGTCCATTAAGCAACTTTAAAAGATCTGATCCTCTATCCGTGGCAAGCCGAAACTTCTGCTCCTGTCACGTCCTTCCACTCATTTCTGTCTTTTCTCCTCAGCATCTCCCGCGCCCTCCTCAAACTCGGGAGGTGACGTGGAGAGAGCGTAGTCGTTGAGCCAGCGTGGCCTCCAGCTCCTCCAGAGGTGAGTCTCCCCGGACGTGAGCCAGAGTAGAGGTGGAGTTGGCCCCTGGTCGGGCCCCGGAGGGACCCAGCAGCAGACTCCTGAAGCCCTCTCTCTCCAGCAGTGCAGGCATCTGCTGCAGGAAGTAACCTTCACAGAATGAGCTCAGCTCCATCGAACCATGAGCCTGCAACAGAAGAGGAAGATATAATGGTGGTGTATTGGTTATCTTTGGTGATATGGTGTTGATAATATATTCAGTTATACTGATAAGAACAGACTTGCTTGCTTGATTTAACTAACCTTATCAGTTACTATCAAAATACAGCACCACAAATATATTTGGAATGTATATTCCTGTGTGCAGTTGCTGGAATTTTCTTTTTGACACATAACTATAAGTATTTCAAATGCAACCTTGAATAAATTATATTTTTTGAAGCATGTATGCATTTTTCATATATTAACATGACCTTCACCTCAGAGGAATACTCGACTATGTCACAAAATATGCTTCATTTGTATGCATGGTGTGTATAAATAGATATCAGTAAAGGAACATTCAGGGTTGGAGAGAGCATACATGTTTGTCTGTGCATGTGTTCATGTTACCTTGGCTGTCTTGTAGATGCTCACTGCATTGTCAAGGTTAATGTGCTGAGAGCATCTGAGTTCACAGTGCCTCTGTAGCGCCCCCAACTGGAACAGACTGGCAGCTGACAACAACTGCAAGAGCCAACAACACCAACATTAACACTTGAGTCCTACCATATGACTTTTATCACCATCAGTAAGAGTCACAGCACGGATATATAGATTTAAATAAAGCATCTGCAGCGCATGAATTTCAATCAAAGTTGCCTTGCTGTGAGCGGAAGAGATGCTGTAAAAAAATGCTGCGCTGATGCAGATGGAGACGCTATAAGCTTACAAGCTTGTACAAGGCATTCTCCCAGTCGTTAGATTCTGATCCAAACCACACATTTTGCAGCTGCAGCAACCTTTGAAGTTTCATCTAATCTGATGTTTTTCTACAGTCAGTGATACAAATCTGAAAATAACTTATCTGTTTTGTGTTTTTGTTGACCTGCCATGGAGTTTGTTCTGTCAGCTTTTACATGTTACGCTGATTGCTTTATCAACAGATTCTGACTTGGCAAGAGATAATTTTCCAGTGCTGACGGGTGTAGAAAAAGACTGCTAACTCTGATAGGAAGTTAAATGTACACTTCATGTACTGTGATGTGTTGTGTGTAGGTATCTTGTCACTGCTCTTACCTCTAGCAGGTCAGGCACTTTGTTCGTCAGTGACTCTGTTCCTCCGCAGTACAGGTAGGACATCATCATCTGGAGTAAGGTCAAATGTCAAATTTATCACCCAGTCATGACCGCAGACAAATTCAAATGCAAGGTAACTATGGGGTTTCCACCAATCCTGTTTCATAACGTCATACTAGGAAGTTAAAGGAAACAAAGCAGTGCTAAATACCTGAAATACGTTGTACTTGATGTCACTGATCTCAATCTCCTTGTTAGGGTTTCCGTCTAGTCCAGAGGATGCCAACAGAGCCTTGAATCTGATCGAGAAAATCAACATGATCAAATCCATTCCAATATGCTGTGAAAATTATCACTGATTCTGAATAGGTCCTTTTACTTTTTCTGTCATGCATAACCATATTAGTTTTTCTCCACTCACCTGTCAGAGGCCGTGATCAGCAGGACCCTGTGGCCGTAGAATGGTTTTCCCTCCACCAAAAATGTCACATCTGACATTTCCTGATTATTCAGAAAGTGAGGGTCTGTAGGAAAACACATCAACAACTCAGTACAACCTCACTCACAAGTCCATTTTCATTTCAGTTTGGGCATTTAGCCTAAACTGACATAAATGTAGACACAAGCAGGTTTGGTCTTGCATAGACAGGACACATGACAGCTGATGGTCACAACATTGCCCTTAACATCTGCTTCAAGTATAAGCATTACGTTTTTTATGAGTTGATACATCTATAATTATAAAGTACAGTTGTCCCTCGCTAAAACGCGGTTCACCTTTCGCGGCCTCGCAGTTTCGCAGATTTTTTTAGTGCAATTTTGCATGCTTTTTTTTTTTTTTTTTTTTTTTTTTTTTACAGTGCATTGTGTTCTGCGTCCTGATTGGCTAAGGGAGAGCCCGTGCATTACCATTGTAGACCATTGTCAATCAATCTCCGTGCCGTGTCTCCTGTACAGTACAGAATGCGTTCAGCTTGCCAAATTTACATAAATCTTCGATCGCTATAATACTGGACTTATTTTTCTACGAAGGTTTGAACTTTGAGAGTGTTTAAACAAGAGAGAAAAGTGAGAAAATGTTAATGCCATCTGAGAAGAGTGTATAAAGTGTGTAGTGAGGGCTTTTACAGCCTTAAAACATCTATAATAGGCTAATTGTAAAAAATAAAGCTGACTACTTCGCGGATTTCGCCTATTGTGGGTTATTATTAGAGCGTAACTCCCGCGATTAACGAGGGACCACTGTAACCTCCTTTCAACATTTTTGAAAAGCAACCTAAAGATGTGAGCATGGATTCACAGTCCTCCGCTGTTTTAACTGAACTGTCAAAAGAGGAGCTGATACAAATGTATAACAGATGACTGCCATTCCTGCAGTGTAAAGTTGTCCTACCAAGCTGTGCTGAGAGAGTAGCCTTCATCACTGGGATGGCCGGAAGGGGGGCTGGGCCAAAACAGTGGCTGAAAATGGCCGCCAGCTGCTGGGTAATGGCATCGTTCTGAACGTGAATGAAAGAAAGAAGGAAAAAGAACATTAATTCTTCTCAACGAGGCTGCATTTCATGGTGAAGAGGGACACAAACAGACGCAGTGAGGTTTGATCGTACCTTGGTGGTGCGCAGGATGTTGAACATAAGGGGCAGGCCGATGGAGACCAGCTCCTGGCAGTAGTCCTCCTCTCTGATTGTGGTGAACTCTCTGAGGAGGGACAGGGTGACCCCCGCCCTGGACTGCTGCTGAGCGCTGCGCAGAGACTCCAGCCACACATGCAGTTTCCATGGTACCCCTAGTTAGGATGAAGAGACGCATGCTGAAGATTAAGCTAGGCATGTGTGTTAGTGAACAACATCCCCGAAACTACCCGAATGATCCCTCGTGGTTATGTCCCAAATCTGGCTCAACAGTTTGACACGCCATTAGGGGACTGAATTACGTTTGGCTGAGATCATTCAGTCTTCCTCATCTACCCCACAATGCAGCGTGTCTCACACACCCTCTTATTCTGTTCACAAACTCAAAGTCTGGCCTGATGTTGGTGCTAGAGGAGAGGTCATGGGGTTGCTGAAATCAAAAAGATCCTTCCTCTAGGAGTTATGAATTACGCATAACAACAGGTATTGCATTTACAGACAGGATTTGCACTAGCAGTCAGGGTGAATCCCCAATATCCTGAATCTGTCATTTCAGGGATGAAATAAAGATGAAGTAGTTTTTTTTGTCAATTATCCAAGACCGGTTGCTACAGTATCATCACATCTCGAAAGCATCTTTAAAATTCATGCTATGAATTTTTGCTGCAGTGTGTGATAGGTACCCAAGGCTCGCAGCTCCATGGTGACGTCCAGGTACCCGTGCTCAGCGCTGTAGTAGCTGGCCTCTTGCAGAGCCTTCATCCTGGCCTTGCAGAGCCGGGGGATCCCGCCCTCTGGCAGGGGCCCAGGGCCGGAGGACGGGGTGGGGAGGGGGGAGAGAGGGAGGAAAGGGCAGATGCCGACCTCCTCGCCCTCCACCCCCTCAGCTAAGATCTCCTCCAGAGACAGGACATCCTCCTTGACTTGCTGGGGCTGGGTCAGTAGCTTTCTCAGCACGTTCCTACGACAGGAGAGATGGAAGAACAAGGAAGGAAGTGGTGGAGAGGACAGAAGATGTGGAAGTGAAGGAGAAAAGAAAGAAAGAAAGAAAGAGAAGACACATTTAACACACATACCAATATACCCATTTCAGTGACCCTGTGCTCCTCTCTGATTACATTATCTATCAGCCTCACAGTGGAATGTGAAGTGTTGAGTCTACATCCTGTTAACACACACACATACCACTATACCAACACACACACACACACACACAGTGAACAGGTGGAGCGTTTTACGCCGCCAGTTGGTGCTCTGAGACAGATGGACTCTGTATGGAAGGAGGCTGTGACCCAGCCACTCATACTCTCATACTTACATTACGCCGCACGGTACAGGAGATGGACGTCTCCTCAAAGAGGGACAGGCTTCAGGTTAACATGGTTGGCATTATTTTTAAATTACTCTCTCCCTGTCTGCGGTTCAGAGGCAAAACGCAGGCAATTCGTCAGGGCCTTACAGCACCATCTGTTATCAACATGCTGTTTTTTTTTTTTTGTTTTTTTTTCTCAGCACTGTGAGACATACCTGTGTCCATGTGCTGCGGCGTGACTGAAGCAGTTCATATCTTCGTACAGGGATGATGTAAGGGCATTTCCATCGTGTGTCTTCGATAAAGGGTCGGCGCCTCGAGCCAGGAGCAAACTCACCATCTCATAGTTTCCTGGAGGGCACGTATACAGTTCATTATAAACCGATACAGCTCATAAACACGTGTAAATAGCTGCTACAAAGGGAAATTTTTGCCATTAGGAACATTAATTACTATTATTACTGTATGCATATCCAGTTGATACATATTAGCAATCAATGGTCCTTGCCTATATTTGCAGTGCATGCTATTAAACTTGTTTACATTATCACTAGTGTATGTTAATATATCACTACAGCTGTTAATATTCTTTTTTATTACTTTATTACTTCCATTACACTTTGTGCTTTTACTGCTTATATTATATTTTTATGTTTGCTTATTTTTCCTTGTTGTTTTTCCCTTGATCGTTATTACTTTTGCTGCTGTGGCAATGCGATTCCCCAAAGGTTATGAGTGAAATTCCATTTTTTTTTTTTTTTTTTATGTTATTTTACATCTCCAAACATAAGCATGACGCACTTACCAGCTGGCATGTACGTAGAGCATGTGTTTCTTGGAGTGTGTCCCTTTTACTACAGCTATGCGTGGCTTTCAGAGGATCCCACAGAGGAATGCCGCCCAGAGGCTTCTAAACAACCACAGGCAGCTCTCCACTCCCCTCGCCCTCCCTTCATCTCTGTTTTAGCCCCAAAACTCTCTGTCCCTCATTCCTTACTTTGTTTTTTCCCTCATAACTTAATCTATTACTGCTTGGCTGTCTCTCAGAAAGTTACAGTTATTGTGACTGGTAATTGTGAGAATGATTGTTGGCGATTTTAGTGAAAGCTACTGTACTGGCTTTGTTTGTCTTTGTTTGATTCACTCCTCACTGGATTTCTGCCATCATATCTCTGAAATGTATTTACTATAAACATTGCACTTGTTGGAACAAAGGCTTCCTGTAAATGAGACGACTCTACTTTTGTGTGTGTGTGTGTGTGCTCACCTGCCGCTGAAGCCAGCTGTAACGGGGTGTCTGCTGTGCTCTCCTGTCCATTGCGGACCGCCGCGCCCTCCACGTTGGCCCCTGCGTCCAATAGGAGCTGGAGAGACACACATATCTGGGTGACACACGACATCTGCTACACGGTTTTATGTTTGACATACTGTGTTTCAGTTATGGCTCTGACCTCTGACCTCACATTTGTTAGTGTAGTTTGGAAAGGCTCAAAGTTACATCCAGAGCTGGCTACTGCAGAAGAACAAGCTGCAGGATGATTCCCCTGCAGAGGGTGGTGCATTTCTGCCCTGGCTATATCTCGTGTGCTCTGCATGTGTGTGTATAAGTGTGTGTGTTTTTTCCCAACCTGCACCACGGAGATGTGTCCGTGCAGCACAGCGAAGGTGAGGGCCGCCCAGTGTCGACTATCGGGGTGTACAGATGGATGTTTCGGGGAGCAGGGTGGGACCTGGCAACACAGGACACATTATTACCAACCAATAAAAAAATACTCAAACAAATTAATGATCTGTTACTGCCTCTGTGAACTCAGGGAATACATAAAATCAAGCAAGTGAGACAACCCTTTCATGGGGCTTTAAATCATCTGTTATAGCCGGATGTTGAGGTGGGACAAAAACGTGAGAGGGATCGTTTAAAAGCATAAACCAACAGGATATCAGTTTTATTTGATGGGATGGATAAGGGGACATATGTGCATATTTTAAAAGTGTTACTGCTTGAAATTATTCTGATCATCATCATCATTATCATTAGCTACTGCAGTCTGAGGTAAACTAATAGGAGTTTATTTAAATGGGGGGGCAGCTGCATCCACTGTGGGAGGATGGAGAAGTCCACTTTTCCCTCAACACTTAAACAAAGCTGTCCATCTGCTAGTATTGTAGCTGCAGTATTTACCGCCACGTCAAGGTTTGCCCCGGCATCTATCAACATCTGGACCAGGGCCTCATCTCCAGCTGAGCAGGCGTACATCAGAGGGGTCATACCCTGATTGACGAGCACAGGGTGGATAGAAGGGATGGATGGAAGAGAAGAAGAAAAGTACATGAGGCAGCGCTCTGGAGAATGATCTATGGATGTTACCTCTGATTCGTATTGCTGCAGTGTGTCTCGGCTCCAAACAAAACATATGGGTCTCACACAGAAAACATAACCTCCTCCAGTACCTGATCGTCCATGCTGTTGACCCCGTCTGGTCCAAGCAGATCAATGGCTTGACCAATCAGGTCAGTGCGTCCACAGTTGAGCATGCGGAAGCCCAAATCGAGATGGAACTTGTCCGTGGCGGCTTTGGAGTCCAGACGCTTGAACGAACTAAAACAACACTCAGGCCTGATGGAGAGGGAAAGGCGGATGAACCAGTTATTTCACGTAGGTTATACAGAAAGATATAAACACGGTGAAAAGTACAGTAGTTCAGACTCCTTGTGGTCAAAGCACAAATTTATATCTCATAATACGTAGCTTTTTCCTTTACATGAATGCACAATTTATAGAAAAAAATGATTCAGAAGATTATAGTCATTAATATATGGCGCATAACTATTTGTCAGTGTGACCAATTAAATTACAAAAGTTATAGGTATTGCAGAGCACTCGGAGTAACTGTGATATCTTTTTAGTTTTGATATGTAGTGTGTCCCGTCTCATTCACTTACTTCAGCTGTCTTGGTTCACAGTCCAGGCCTGGCAGGAGTTGCCTGGCCGTCTGTCTGACATCATCGCTGTCCACCAATAAGCTCCTGCGATGCTCAGCATGAACAATGGCCACTCTCATCCACTCCATCAAGGGTGGCAGCAAGAGGAAGGGCCTATCAAGAGAAGAAACACCAGATTTACCAGATATCCAACTAATAATAATAATAATTGTAATAAATAGGGCTATTAAACTGGAAAAAATCGAGATCACATCTCTGTTTGAACCAGTAAACCAATAAAAACCAGTTGAACTGATATGAACAACACTCCCTTCCCAACTCTCATGACTCAGTCACGTTGAGGAGGAGCTCGTAAACTGTGTGTTCAGCAGGATGACTTAGGCATGTCTGGGAGCACTTCCTCTTGACCTGACCGGCGCACACTGAGTCACACTACCATGCAAGAGATAGAAGCATATGAGTGATGAATGTTTATATGTTGGTTGCCAGGTGACGCAGTTAAACATCAGCCCTCTCTGACCGTAAGAGGTGACAGGGACGAACCCGGAGGTACATGACTGACCTGCTGACCCCTTATAAGCCCGGGCGCTCCCTTAGACCTGCGGTTAGGGGCCTACTGCTCATTCCTACAGTCCGCCTTTGTAGTCCAGGACCCCAGACTCTGGAGTGACCTGCCTACAGAGCTTAGCTTTGCTAATTCTGGCTTTTTTTTTTAATCCGTTCTTGAAACAATATTTAATAAGAAAGCATTTGCCAGTGTTTGAAGTTATAATCTTGTGGTTATTACTCATTTCTTTTTAAATGATCTTTTATTCCATTTTTTTATGCCTCCTGGTGTCTCATTTTATTGCCGTTATATTCTGCTGCTGCGAGTTTCGCTGCTCTTTGTGACGCACTTTGCAACGGGTAAGAAGGGTGCTCGATGAGTAGTGATGAGTAAACTTTATTTTCACACTGCATTTCCCAACTTTTCGCCAAAAAAAAAAAAAAAGAGAAGATGAGATGAAAAGAGGAATGGGATGCACCGAACCTGATGTAACAGGGGAAAATGTCATTGAGGGGAGAGAGAAAAAAAAAATCCAAAGAGGTATGAAAAGGAGCAGAACAGCAGCTCTTTCATGGTTTTTATGAACGTGGGATGTGAAAAGTCACTGCGATTACTCAGCTGCACCTCTCTCTTTCTCTGTTCTTCTCGCTTTGTCATTTATTCCCTCTTTCTCTCTTCATTGTCCTCCTCTCACAGCTTTTCTCCCAACACGCTCTTCCTCACTTCATGATGTGGCCATCTGCGTCCCCACGTCGAGCCGGTTATCTGCTATCAAACCCTTCTTGTCTACGCGTTTCTCTCACCATATGTGGATAGAATGGGGCAGCAAACAATGGCACACTATTCTGAGTTGTATTGTTGTTTGCCTTTGATCCCGCAAAACATCGCCGAGTGTGTGTTAATGATTGTTTGAACACTGCCTCTCTGTTATCGCTGGTGACGATGCCACCGTACCCCCCGCTGTGATGTTATTCTTAGTGATGGCGTTACCTTTGTTCTGGGAGGAAACAAACACTCCGATGCATATCATAAATACAGATGAAGACGCGCATACGCACACATGCCCACACAGCACGTACAGCACATAGGCATGCACCGTGAACCGCTATGCTGTGTGCACGATGGGGATTGCAGTTATTGTTAATGAGCACTGGGACCCCTGCAGTGCCATTCACTCTCCTCGCTGTGTTTACTTTAGGTCTGAGAGGCGCCCAGCAGACAACCTGTGGTTTCTGACAGAACAGCTCCGCATTATCTCTCATTCATCTTCTTTTATCTCCACTTACTTATTTGCATACTATCCCTAACCTCGTTCATAAGTAACGTATAGGTTGCCGTCTCCTCCATAGCATCTGCAGGTTTCAGAGAGCCAAATCTAAGACTCTTGAAAACTTTTTAACTCTTTTTATTGCCATTTAAATAAAGAAACTAAGCTGGCACACCCAGGCTATTCCTAATTTCTAATTGAACATGGCTGATGAACTATAATCTCAGCTATTAAATTATGAATGGCCACTATGAGGAAAATGGACGTCAGGAAGTTTGTTGTGGATTCCAATTGTATTTAGAAAAGCAGATGCGATAAAAAAGCTGCTGAACTATAAAATGATCTCTTAAATTATGAATGGGCACTATAAGAAAATGGACATCAGGAAGTGTGCTATTAAATCCAATTGTGTGTGTGTGTGTGTGTGTGTGTGTGTGTGTGTGTGTGTGTGTATAATTTATTTCATTTTTTAAAATTATTATTATCACTACCTCTAAACCTGTCCTGTTCTAATTCATAAGTGGACATACAGTGCAAAAAAGCCTCTATTTGCATGATTAAAAAATAAAGGCTTCTTGTTATCATTTTTAAAGCAATTTAATAGTTTTAAGTCTTTAATTGTGTATGCTTTATTTTAAGATTTAAAAAAAACTGTCCTAGTCTTTTCCTTCTCTGTCAGATGGAGGCCCACTAGTTTATCAATCACTGATCAATGAGGAGGAGGGAGTCTGCCGTCACTCAGGTGTGGCGGTTAACAAGCAGATGAGGGGCTGATGGGCTGGAGGAGGAGAAGAAGGAGGAGGAGGAGGGGGAATGTGGAATGGAGCTGGTAGGTAGGGGATTAAGGAGGGTTTGAGTGATGGTTGGGGAAACGGTTAGGAAGCAGCAGGGGGTTGTGGGAATGAAAATGGGGGTTGGGTGGCAGTTTGTGTCAGTTTGGGTATGGTGATGTGCGGTGTGGAGAGATAAGAGGACTGCATTCCTGAAGAGAAGAGGGACAGTCAGCTTTGGCATCAGTGCTCAGAGTGTCATAACACGCTCCACTCCACTGGAGCTGGGGGAAATTGGTGTGTGTGTGTGTGTGTGTGTGTGTGTCTGTTTCTGTATTCGTGATCACTCTCTCCCGGGCAAAGACGCTGCTACTTTACAGCGTACTTGTTTCCAGGCATGCACGCTACACCGGCACTTAGCCCAGAGTTAAAGCAATTCCAATCATCCGTGTCCTGCCTCGAGCCCTTTACCACTCGCTCATGCTCATTGATCCAGTAGAAAGCTTTTAACTGCCCTTCACTAAATCAATCAGCAGTTTGTGGCTGATGTTTTAGTGTCAGCGAGTAAAGAAAATAATAAAATTTTAAAAAATCACAACCACTGCCTAGTAAGAGATGCAGTATTTTCCTTTAATGACATGAAATAGCACTTTCAACTAACTCCACTGAGCTGCAGTTTTATGGCAATTACCCTTTAATTGTGGGTATGCGAAGGGGTTTTACACGCAAATGTGAAAGTATGGCCGGCAGCCCTCATACATCATCTAAGTTTAAGTGTGGTGTCATTTTGAGTGAATGTATAGGTTCACAAAACAACCGGGGCCTGTGTGTGCACACCTTTGCCGGTGACCCGCAACACCAGAGAGATGGAGCATGTCTGCACCATCACACACACTGCTCTTACAACCATCCCTCTGTCCACCTCGCTGCCACCCTCCACACACACACACACACACACACACATCTGCCCTCTGTGTCTGGGTCACACCCCGCAGCCTGAAACACACACCTCAGCTTGGCCTGGGAATCGGTGCAACATCAAAGCCAGATGGCTGTTAAGACACGGAAACTAGATAGCACCGCTGGCTCACCCACTGACCTGAACCACTACGGCTACACACTGAGAGCAGCAGGATGTGGGCACACACACACACACACACACACACAGACATACATCCTTACCCTCCAACACATGTTCCAGCACAGACACACATGCGCATATAAATGTTGACTTTGATTCACGGTGCCTCTTCTTGCGGCCACCTGGTTGCTCATAAAATGACAATCAGTTCACATCTTGCTCAGGTGTGTTTGAACTCTTGACTCTAACCTGTGCAACCTGAACAGCACAACCTTTTTCTCTGCAGGAGGCAACATCACACATGCTCCGCTGGCCCCATAGTGCGAGTCCGCCTTGAAGCCTGTCTGGTTCAGTTCAACCTGGACGAAACTTCAGTCAGGTCCTGAAGTGGACCCCCATTACGGGCTGCGAAAGGTCAAGGTTAACCACTGATGCAGAGTCAGATTACTCCATTTGCAATCTCATAAAGGGTCCATAAAGGGGAATGCAACCATATCTGACCTTGTATCTGCGGTTAGGAGTAACCTCAATCGGCTATTCCTTATCACTGAAACACATCTATCCATTAGTGCTCCCTTCCATCCGCTGAGGGAAGCAGAGGGGCTGGGGTGGTCTGTGCAAAGGAGTAGAGTTTCCCAGCATTTGGAAGTTGGGGAGGGGGGGGGTTTCATCCTAAAATACGGTAGGTAGCTTAATAACTTTCAGGGCTAATGAAAGCTGTTGTTTTTCTGCACTGATTAAACTGTGAAAATGAAAATGCAACATACACAAGCAAGCAGACGCAGAAATACCGGCGGCCACACTCCCACAGCTCTACTCGGGCCAAATGCTCCCATATAACATCATTACTTCACTAAGCGGCATGTTTAAAGGATCATAACAAAAAGGGTGTTTCTCCTAGGGTCTACTTTTTTTCGATTTCAACAATACGGCTCTCACCAGGAACTCTATTGCTTGATGTTGTGGGCCACACAGATTTGGTGGTTTGGGTTTCCACCAAAGATTTTATAAAGCTTTCAATAGAGAGTGAGCCAGAGAGACAGAGAGGCCCAATGGAGGAGAGAGTATCATTACTAGGGCCTCACACTGTAATCATTACCAGGTCCACTCTGCTCCACTCTCCCACCTGGTTCTGCTCCCCATGTTAACACACACAGTCACACACACAGCAGTAGACAGAGAGAAAATAGAAAGGCAAATCGATAAACCTTTGGACAAACATTAAAAAAAAATACCCGACAGAGTTGAACGTGCTCCCGAAATGCTGCAAAATGATACTAAATCACTTCATCAAGTGCACACAACTGAGGCGGATACACACCCAACATTAAAAACATCTGAGGACTTGGAAGAAAAAGGTTTGGAGGAGGATGGGGAGGAGAAGTGGGGTGTGTGTTCGCTGTTCTGTGCTCTTTGATTCTAATGAGGAGCCCACCTATGCTCACTCACACTGTGTCTGTTGGTTATTAAATGTATGGGAGCCAGCTGGCATAATGTGCGTGTGTGTGTGTGTGTGTGTGTGTGTGTGTGTGTGTGTGTGTGTGTGTGTGTGTGTGTGTGTGGAGGTACAGAAGATGTGTACTTGGCTTCTATCATCTTAAAAACCTGTATCTTACAATTATTATTCTCTATTATTCTCAGAAAAACCATGCAAACATCATGACCTAACAATCACAACCATATGCTGTTTTCAAAGGATGAAATGGCAAGTGAGGTAAACACACACACACACACACACACACACACACACACACACACACACACACACACACATTTAGCCACTTTACCACAACCAAACACACGCTTAAGTGTGAGCTGCATCCCATTTGTATGGTTGAGTCCTACCCTTAGACAGGCCTCCATACATCAGTCTAAAAACTGTAATTAACCTTTACACATACGGGAGCACTTTCCACTGACATTTTTAACATATAGCAACCCTGGGACACACACACACGTGTCTGCCTTATTTTTGTCTGTGAGGCAGGAACACGGAGGCGTGGGCAAAGCCTGCAAAACCTTTCTCACACCTACTCACAGACTCCTATTCGAACTAAAAAAAATATTGGCTGAAAACACCCTTTCTTTTCGTGAACTCCGGTGACAACATGCGTTATGCAACCCAATGTTTAACGTTGTTTTTATTGGTTAATATCAGAGTGAAAGAAAGAGTCAGTCATGACTCAGGTCTGAGTTACTCCCTCCTTTCCATGGCAGCCTTACAAAATAAGCAGCGTTGTTCCCAAGAATTTACACTTAACTTTTCACAGAAGTTGCTCGATCAGCATTTACACTGTGGATTAGTCAAGCAAAAATGTCCAAAAGGATCAGCTGCTAAAATTAGACCATGTTCCTAAGCATAACATAATTGTTGCAACATTTTACTTGGTAGAAACATTGCAAAACCATTGATTAGTACAGCTGTGACGTGTTATATTAAATTCAGGCTTTCCAAATGTTTTTAACCGGACATTTCAGGACACACAGAGGACGAGAATTACCATGATCAAGCTACAAAGTCAACTCAAGGAGGATCTGAGGGGCTCCTAAAAGAATTAAAGACTATTAGCGCCCCCTAAAATCCCTTAAACCACCAGTCTTCAACCTAATTAACACCTTAAAGGTGGAATTCACCCTTCCATCAGACTAACATTGACACCTGGAGGCTCCTCTCTACCTGCCATTTACCTACAGAAAATTAACACTTCAATCACCACAGGACAATGTGCTGTAAGTGTCTGAAACAGAATGAATGGCGGAGGGAGGAAGATGGTCTGCAAAAGAGCTGTTCACATGATTAGAGCTCATTGGTTCATTTCTGAGACTGTCTGTTTGTGTATTCGACTTTTGAGTATTCCTTGTTATCTCTCAAGCGCTGATGATAATCACATTTCTGACAAAGTCTACCTCATTAGCCAAATTAAATCTTTTTTTCACCCTTTCAATTAGGAATGTAATCAGGAAAACACAACAAAGCAGAAAATAATGAAAGAAAGACCAGGAAAGCACAAATGTTTATAAGAAATGATTTTTTCTACAGGGAGTTGTGCATGAAAAAATAAGTCGTTTAAAAACCCTGTCTAAGATTAAATCTGTTGTTTCCCTGCTCGTGATAAGCTGAGAGAGCACTTAAAACTCTCTTTATGCTGAACGCCCACCTCTCCTTGCTGAGTGCCATGCGTGGAGGGTCTAAGTTGGGGTTTTCCATAGACTCCATTTGCGGGCAGCGCAGGAAGTAGTAGAGGGTGTGGAGGGCGTCCGGCGACCAGGACACGGGCTGCTGGGGACGGGCGTGGCGGGCCGGGCTCAGCCCCGGGCGCACGGAGCTCAGCCGCTGCATGTGGTGCATCGCACGGGACACCAAGTCACCTGGTACAAAGAAAGAGTGCGTGTATTATTTCATCTGATCAATTCATTAAATTGCACCATAGCTTGTAAGATCATTATTAGTATTTTCATAATTATAGGATTACACATGCTAATTTAAATTTGGGGGGAAACTGCTTTTAGTTTTCCTGCCCCACATGCCTAGAATAACCAGTTAAGGACTTTGGATTAAATTTAAATTTATTTAGACTTTTCACATTAAATCTGCAGAAAATTGAACGTGACTTTCTTTTTCTATACTAATATCTTCATTGCTTATAATGCACAGCTGACTGATTGATTGGTGTGTTTTGTTTGCTGAGATATTCTTGGTTTTCTTTTTCCTTTAATTTATTCTCAGCTGCATTGTTAAGGATTCTTCCTGCAGTGCACTCTGAGGCTTAAATAAGGGTTAAAATGAACCTTTATTTAAGGATTCTTCCCTCAGAGTGCACTGAGGGAAGAATCCTTAAATAAAGGTTAAAATGAACCTTTATTCATTTAATGAATGAATGAGGAGTGGTATTTAAACACACAGACAGGAGAAATGCCAAGCATCACAATAAAACTTATTAAAAGTTCTCAGCGGTCGGTATAAACACGGAGGGCTCTCAATTGAACCGGATTTCCCTTTTTCCCTGAAACACTTACATTTAGTCTTTCCTTACCCATTACTCTCCTCCCTCTATCCCTCCGTTTCCCAAGTGGAACATGCCATTAGTAGTGTCATTATCAGTAAGCAAAGCCAGACGGCCAGTCTAAATAGCCATTCGTCTTTAATCACCGAAAGAGTTAATGGGCTGACAGACGGGTTCAGACTGCAGTAGATCACAGGCTTCAATGAACCGTTCAGCTGTTTTTCTATTGGCACTGTTCAATCACTGCGCTTTGGCCAAAAATAGTGGGTGTCAGTCAGGCAGAGGCAGTGAGGTAGAGCTGTATATGGCTTCTGTCTTACAAAGAATTGCAAAACATTGCCTGGGCCAGCTGTGTCAGGAAAAAAAAAAAAAAATGATGTACTGAGATAAATACATAAGTATGCAGCTCATCAGAGGATTCATCCACCCACACTGGGCTGAGCAGACAACCACATGTTGATACACTCATTTGGACAGAGCCTCATTCAGATTATTTTTCCATACAGGATAGTATGAGAAAGTGGGCAGCTTACGGGTGCATACTAACACACACACACACACACACATACACACACACACACTCACACAAAAAGGAGATAAGAGAGAGAGGGGGTAGGGCTGCAAGGAGTAGGGGATGTAGATAACATCCTAGTGCGTGACTGAGGGGGGCAGAGCAGACTTGGAGAGGAGAAGCAAAATATCAGTCGTCATAGGGAGGAGATGTGGGGGGAGCGGAGGGCAGGGAGCAGAGAGGGAGGAGGGGGGGCGGACCAGGTTGAGTTTTGGATCGTGTAACGCTCATTTAGCATAATTACCCCTGGGTTAATTTCTAACCAGATTACTGCGAGTAGGAGGCTGCACGGGGGCCAAGGCTGGGGGTGCAGCAGTGTGTGTGTGTGTGTGTGTGTGTGTGTGTGTGTTATGGGGCTCGGGGTACTTCAGGCGGGGCGCTAGATGGGGGCAGCCCTTCCCAAACAGACCCCACTTAAGGCTGAAGGGGCTCCTTTGTGTTCCCACCACCAGCAGTCCCTCCAGGAGGTCTCGCAGGAATTCTTGCCCAGGACGGAGAGCCTCTCCCTGGCTTCCCAGACCATATCGATGCCCCGAGGCTCAGCTAAGCTCCAGGGGTTGGGAGGATATGAAATACTTCATTCTTAGATTCCAAGTTATATTGGAATCCTCTTTCTCAGCCCATGAGCCAATAAGCTGCGCCACTCCAGTTTTTTTTTTTTTCCAAAGACATTTTGACAAAGTGACTCACTTAGTTCAAATAAAGGTTGGAAGATCTCAGAGCAGGACATGATGGATCAAAATGAAGAAATGTAATGGTCTGAAGATTAAAGCCAAGAGAAGAAGCCCATTGTGCTTTCAGAGTAAATTCAATACAAACAGGAGTCCATGGGTTTATATCTGTGACTTGGTGTCCCTAGATGCTAAGGGTGGTAATATTATTTATTTAGTGCAAAGCTCTTTTTTCGGGGGATAAGCGGAGCTTTAATGTTTCTCACAGTCATCAGGATGGTCTCATACTCAGAGTTGCCTTTACTTGATGGAAGAGCACCACATGAGGCACAAGAGAAATCGGGCTTTATATTGATATCATATCAACACTGTGATATGAAACTAGATATCAACTGGGATTTGGATATCCTGATATGGTTCTATGGTGTAAGCGTTGTGTTTTCCTTATTCTAAAGGCTGCATTTCAGTGAAGGAATGCAGTTTTCTGAAGTTAATAACCCAACCTATTGGTCATCATATTCATATTATTAACGACTGCTTTTTCCAAAATGTTGTCAAAGCCATCCCAACAATATTGCCACAGTATTGAGGGTTATTTTATTGGAAATATTGTGATATTTGTTTGCTTTTTTCCCCATTCTGCTCAGCTGTAAAGGAAATTCAAATTCAAAGACTCGACTGAAGGCATCATTTGGGTCCGGTTGATGGGTTGCACCAAATTTCCAACAATTTTAGGTATTTAGCTGAAATGTCCAGTTTCCTGCCGTCCACTATCCTTCATATTTATGTTGCTGTGGGTCTGGCCAGGCCCGGGCTGGAGGTCCAGCAGGGCTGAGCTGCTCAGTACAGATGCCCCAGTGTCTGCCTCGTCTCCTGGGCACAGATCAGAGTGCCTGCCCCTCTGTGTTTTTGTTGTATGTCTGTGTATACACGTACTTGTGTGTGTGTGTGTGTGTGTGTGTGTGAGTAGGCATGAATGGTTCCGTAGGATGCCAGCCCTGCCCAGAGCGGCCCAGCTTCACACCACCGGAGAGACGTGGCACAAAGAGACCACTGAGCGAGCGAGAGAAAGAGTGTGTCTATGTTTGAGAGTGTGTGTACATTTTCTTAATGCCCCTCTAACGGCGGTGGTGTATGAACGTGGCCTTGTGCTGGAGGAACAAATGGCAGAGTGTTAGCTCATTTGGAGAAGGAAATGTATCCCTCCTCGCACCAACACTAATCACCCCGCTCCACACACGGCCTCTCTCCTCACCTTTCTACCTTTCCATCATTCCCCCGACCCCCCCCGCTCTCTCCACACATCTCTTCCCCGCTTTGCCCACTGCCCGCCCCGGCCTTAAACTTTATCCTTCATCTTTCCAGCCTCCATCCCTCCACCTCGACCCTCCTCCACTCCTCTGTCTCTTTCTGCTTCCTTAATGACCCTGATTCCAGTTCTGCATCGTTGCCAGCTCTATCACAGCGTCCAGATTAAACAAACCACAGGTACAGTAGAGTACAGTACGTGTGTGTGTGTTCCTGCCTCTCTGCATGCTAACCAGAGTTCGCGTCTGAAACATGGGCGCCAAAAACTGACAAGCTCCTCATTCCATGTGACAAGAAATCCTTTCAATCGTTAAATCGTTAAAACTCAACTGGCTGGAAAAAGAGTTCAGAGAATCTCCTCACCACACATCAGTTTTTCACTTCACAGAAAGAAGTTTGCTCTTTTCTGACTTTGGTTCATGTAAGATTTAAATCTAACAGCCGGTACAACCGGGAATTCTTACACAGAACTGGTAGAAACAGGAATTCTGCTTCTACAAGCCGTGTGAAATGCTGATGACTATATTCACACTTTCAGAAAAACACTCAAAACAGGTCATTTAATACGAACACACAAAAAGAAAATGACTTCTGCTCTGAAATCAAAGAAAGCATGGCCTATCATGGCTTTTTACTTATGCATACTCCAAGAGATGTGATTTTAAAATGTGATTTAAAGCACTAAAAGGATCATGGTTCCTGAAAGAGAGATCCTTTCTATTCTAGCGGTACAACTTTAAGTCCAGACATTGCAGTCATCAAGGAAGTGGAGCCAGCATAAGCCCTGCTGATCAGTCACAGGCCCTTTCCGCTCTTTAACCTTGAGGTGACTGGAGGCGATGGGACTATCCAGAGGAGACTGGTACGAGGCCCAGTCTTCCTTGTCCTCTGATAAAACATACAGACGGGCCTAAGAAGCAGGAAAACAACAGCTACAGAGTCAATCCAGGCGACAAGCAGCAAAGATAGAGCTACATCCTGACTGACAGGAGACAGAAAAAAGTCTGAGATAGGCCGGCAGAGGCCAAGTCTTTTCTCATGCTGGCTGACTGACTGAGAGGTAAGAAAGACGTAGGGCTCGAGATAGTCTGTGCTGACCCAGCGCACACCGCTAGATGGGCAGACACGAGACAGACAAAACACAGACAACTGTTGAAATGTGTCAAGTAACTGAAGCTGAGAAAAAAAACAACCAGAGGCTTTATCACGTTATTCTCCAAAGTCAGCAAAATGCAGATAAGTTATTCCACTTAGGAGTAGTTTACATGAGAACAGCACGCATTAGGCCTCTTTCACAATGAGACACAATATGGGACTCATCATGAGACTACAAGCGATAAAAAAAGAGTTTATTATCACTGTTTACCACTTGGCTGTCTGGAATAACAGTCTTTTTGGCAGAGGAAAGATGAAATCTGCTTTTCGTGCTCCAGAGCCAGTGGACAGGGTTAAACAAATGTTAAACAAATGTTAAGATAGATAGATAGATAGATACTTTATTCATCCCGAAGGAAATTCACAGTTTTCAGCAGTATCCACAGATTACAAGATTAAATAAATAAAAAAACAAAGAATAACATATGACACTAGAGATCTAAGTACCCAATGTGCAAAAAACTGTGTGCATAGATGTATACAATGTGCATAGATGTAGGCAATGTGCAAATTTAGAAAGACATTTACAGTATAAACAGAGAAAGCAGATGGGTACAGAACAGAATATGGTGGCTATTATTTTATTATCTCACTGAATGTCATTCTTATCAGTAATAACCTGATAAGAGTGTATTGGTTTTGGTTGCTTTACAAAGTGGTGTTTCTGTCTGATTGCGCCTCTGAATGACTTGGTATCTCATAGTGAGCACGTGCAAAATAAATCTAGAGCACACACACACACACGTTAACACACACACTGAGCCATGTGTACTCACTGAGTTCAGAGATGCTGCCCACACAGGTAGCCAGCAGTGACTGCTCCAGGGTCCTCAGCTCCAGCTGGGCATAGGCATCCTCCCTGCTCTCCACAGCCGTCTGCTGGCCCTCGGTGTAGGGACTGAAATGGGCCGGGAGAGAGAGAACGCCTTGGGAGACAAAGACATAGAGAGAGAGAGAGACATTTACGATTAATAAAATTAATTTATGACCAAATCAAGCTCAGCCAATAAGCGATGACATGACCTCTGCAACCATCCATCTAGTCCCAGAGGTACCCTTTCCTGTATTTATGTATTTACACTCTATGTTTTGAAATCCTCGTAACATGTTACACATACCACTAAGGGCAAATAAACACAAGGAGGAACGTGACGCCTGCTTTCGACAAGCCCATGAAAATAAACAGAGCCCACAGCGAGATCAGGTTAACACAAACAACACGCATGTAAATAGCATCAGATGCTTTACTCGGTTTGTTTTTCTGCAGACATGCAGCACGGATTAAGGATTTAATGTCACCATAAAAATCCTGAACCCAAGGTGCCGACTCTGTGTCAAGTGTAAAATTCCAGGAAATATCCATGACTTTCCATGACTGAAGTGTAGAATTTCCATGACCCATGTAAACATAATGGCACTCAAATTTGATATTCTTAAGTTTGTTATTCTGCTTTATACTGTTTGAATAAAAAATGGAATGCATTCAGAGTCTCATTTTCAGCATATTGAACTAATGTAAACACAACGGGAAATAAATATTACTTTTGGTGAAAAACTGCTTAATGATTTTTTCAAACTGAGGCTATAAAGATTCCATGATATTTCATGACTTGTCCCAAGAATTTACAAAATTTCCTGACTTTTCCTGTCTGGAATAGGTGTCAAATACTTTCCATGACTTTCCATGACCTGTGGGAAGGATACATGTTATGACACAGCTCCAGTTGAACCTGATGCGGCCCGAGCATGTGTAAGGTCCGGGTTTGGTATGGGGATCGTAAATTTAGGCCGTCACCACTCCGTTTTGCCTCAGAGACCCTCAGCAGAGCAGAGGAGAGGTCAGAGACCACCAGCAGCCCCTGTACCGTGACCCAACAACCCCTGATGTGACCTTTATTTACACTTACATTCCCACATGCAAACAAAAAAAAATCCTGTTACACAAGGAGTAGGATCTGCAAACTTGTTTTACCGCCATGCGATTCATTTACAACAGAATCCTGTGCAAACACTGCAGACAGGGGAGGTTTGGTGGGTGGTGAGATCGCGTGCTCTGAAGTTGGCACTCATTAAAGTAAAGCTGACTGATGAAAAAAAAATTGCAATTAATCTAACAGATACTGTAATCGTGATATGATTCATGATTTTAGCAGGAATGTTATTTGCAATTAAAAAGCTATTAAAACGATAACGGTGTGCTGAGGTCTGTACTAAACAAACATGTTTTTTTACATCTGGAAATGACAATTTCACCAGGGCATCTCTGTAGCACCATTATATATTCTTTACATCAATGTTTTGTCACACACTTAACTTTTATTAAAAAAAAAAAAAAAAAAAAAAAAAAAAAATTCCCAAATGCATTACACTGCAAAAGACCCATTTTTACAAACTAATTTAATCTACAATGAGATTTAAAGGCTTATTTCTCATAAGTCAAAAAAATTCTGATTCTTTCAGTTGTTTCTTATGCAAATGAGCTTTTTTCAGGACTTTTTTCTCTGACCCTGTGACATTATAAAGATGGCACTGGCCTAATTTGTCTTTTTTCATGGTTTTATCAAGATTACTGTCATTTGTTCACAGCACCAAACAGCACTGCAAAGAGGTGAATGTTTCAACCCAGCTGGCAGTTTTTGTACTTGTTCAAAGCAAAATAAGCCTTTGTGGTTGAAAATGAGACAAAATGTCTCGACATGTCTTGCTGTGTACGACCACCACGGCTACCACTGCTGCGGCCATTGATATAGCCAGGGTCAGCCCAGGACATGTGTGGTATTTCCTCTTCAAATGGACCCTCTGGAGACCCTTTCAGCCCAGCCCAGCCAACTCTGACAAGATGCATGCATAATGTAAAAGATGACATACTGCAAACATTTTCTGTTAGTGTTAGTCAAACTCAAACTCAAGTAAAATGGAAATGCATACTTAATTGTACCTGTCTAGTTAATGCAAATTTCAATTGTGCAGCACACAGTTTATCTCAGCAAGAGTATCACATGGCTCCTTCCACAAACTCAGATAAGAGACAAATTATGATGACTTATGTAACAGCGAAACACCAGGTTTGCTCTTTTGTTCTACATGACAGCCAGTTGTCTGACTAATTGTGGCCGAGGAGATAACGTCGCTCTTACGTAACCCGAGGATGTCATCCTGCTCTTTTTCTCCCCAACCCCCTTGTGTTTGGTGTTCTACAGTTAAAAACGGATGCAGGCTGAGACAAGAGAACACAGAGAGAGTGAGAACACAGAGTCCTGTTTCTGTGCCTCACAGCTATTTTCTGCTGGTTGAAGGCTTTGACACGTCCAGTAGCTTTGTCTGTGTCCAGGAGCTTTATCTGGTTGTGTAAAGGCTAAACTCTGCAGTTACAGTTTGTCCGGGCAAACACGGTTAGCTGCCCAAAGGTTAACCTTTACTTTGGCTTCCGAATTCAGGAGCGAGCTCTCTGCCAAGCCAGAGGAAATGAGCGAGAGATGGCCAAGGATGGAAAAGAGAAATGGAAAAAGGAAAGATGATCAGCACAGGTTTATGATTTATGTACAAAGCCCGGAGGAAGTCTCCTCTTTTCCTTTTCTCTGCTCACTCCCTCTTGCTCTCTCGCTCTCCATCTTTCTCCCACTCCCTCTCTGTCTTCCCCTCTTGCTCTCTCCCCCTCTCTCTCTCCCTCTTTCTCTCTCTCTGTCCCAAAAGGGAAAAGATGCATAGGTTTCCATTCCAAAATGACATTCCCATGTGCTTCCGGCAAGCAGTGTCCTGTCACTGGAATTTGTAAAGGATGTTGAAAAGGAAAACTGCTGATAGGTGTATAAAAAATCCACATAATATTACCCTGAGGTCCCTTCCTCTCAGTGGCCCTCAGCAAGATGAGCAGAGATCTAAAAAAAAAAAAAAAAAAAAAACACTAAGCAGCCATAAAAGCCTGACTGTAGGAGGGCGCAGGAGAGAACCCGTACTTTAACAGTAAACCTTTTTAAAAGGAGATGCAGCCAAGCCCTGCAAACACATTTCTGCATCATAAATTGCGGGAGATACAGCAAAACATTTGCTTACAGTAAACAAGTCCCCTGCGGTCTCCAAAAGTCAGCGTGATTTACATTTGTAATGCAGGGTTTATGGGCCAGAGTAAAGGCTCTATCTAATTTAGCACAATGCCACAGACACACCACTTGGTCATGCACACAGCAGCAGCCACCACAGAATAATACGCAATATAATGCACGCAGTGGGGTATACAAGCACCTACGCAAACACACACACACACACACACACACACACACAAGACAGTCCTATAGCTCACTTCCTCCAACAGTATTTCACAACAAAGTAAGGGTAAGCTATAAAACAGGTATAGTATTGGATCACATGTACCGGGTGTAAACATCATACATTTTATATGACAGGCTGTATATCAACTGCTCTAAATGCAGTGGTGCTGCAAACAGGACTTTTCAGCAGAGGGGAATGACATATGGCATATGATACGTTGACTTCCTAAAAGCAAAGCCAAGCGCGGAGGGAGAAAGTCACCTCATTCTAGTGCTTCACAAATGAAGACCACATTGACAGAGTTAAAGACATGTTCACTGTGGCAGACTTAGGCTCCCTGAGGGGACCCAGGCCCAAACAGAGTGTGCAACTCCATCTCTCTCTCTGTCTTTCTCTCTTTCTCTCTCTCTATCTGGCTCTTTCTCTGCAGCATCCAACTTGTATAATATGTGCTGACTCTCTATTCCAGCACAATGGAAACGGCTGCCTCTAGCATAGTGGCTACGGCGCACAAAGAACATGCACATCAGACAAACAAATTGTACACAAGCCTGAACACACGCGTTCAAAATAATACCGGTGCATATGCGCTTGTACTATTCTGACATGTCACTCCAGGCAATTCAACAATGATAATGAGGCGACTCTTTCACAGCTTGTGATTCATTCCCTTAAAACACCCAAGAGCATATGAGAGTGGGTGCAGCCTTCAGAGCTTTGATTCCTTTAATGGACCCTGTCTGAGTCTATTTCGCTCTATTATTCTCCAAAGGCCTCGAGTTGCCCTTTCACAAAAAGAGAGAGGAGACTTTCTCATAGCAGCAGTTGCACACTCAACAGACTTCTCACTTTAGCTTTCTATTGCTCTGCATACACTTTCCTGAACGGCATCCGTGTGTCCGCTATGGTTTAGTGGCCTCCATGTAAGAGGAGTAGGTGTTATGTGAAGAGTCAAATGAGATGCAATATGAATAGCTCATTCAGAAATGGCTTTATTCCAACTCTTCACAGTGATACTCACGCTGCCTAAGGCATAAGAGCCATTTTGTGTGGTTGTCTAATTAGTGTGGGAGATAGTGTGTGAAAAAATGTAAAGTGTCAGCAGAAGGTGTGTGTGTGCATGCATGCATGTATGTGAGCATGTATAAATGAGCACATGTGGAAATGAACAGTCTTAATCCCTGAAGTGCGTCATCATCATGTACCGCCACACTGACGTCAAGCTGTAGCTATCTGCATAAATTATAACGTTTTCAAAATAGAAATCTAATAATCCCTGAATGACTAATTAAGCCGGGGCAGTGAATCTATTTAAAACTGTTCAGAGTGCATGTGTAGCGGCCCTTGAAGAGCAGCTCCATCCACTCTCTATGCTATATTTAACAAAGGAAGCCAAATAAGAACTATTTTGGAGTAAACAGCACATCAGATTCTCACTGTCCTATTCTTAACAAAGGCAAACATGTCAAGCTGACACCGTGCTGATGTTTCTTTAACTTTTTTTAAAGCCCCTCCACAGTTTTTTATATATTTAGCATGCCAAAAATAGACATGCCCTGACTTGAGAAAAAAGACTTGAAATCTCTGGAAATGTTCAAATAGTCTACCTTTGGAAACACTTCCAACTCATTCGGCCTTCTTCCTCTCTCAGAGATCAGTCAAACATTCACACACCACCACGCTCCCAGTGCTGGAGTTCCCACAGTCCCACCCCACACTGGTTTCACCGCTGAACCCCAGCTTGCGTCATCTGGGCCTGAGGTAGGTCCGCAGCCAACCAGGGCCTGTCCCCACCACCACCACTAATATCACCAGCACCAGCAGCTCCAACACTTTATGCATCATTTTTCTCTGGCACTGAGAGAGGCTGAGAGGCTGAGGGTGGGAGGAGGAGGAGGAGGGTGGGGGGCAGAGGCATTAGAGTAGAGAGGCTGAGGTGAGGAGGAGAGGGATTGAGGGTTATGGAGGATCTGGTGGAAGAATAATGAGTCAGGCAGACGAGGAGTAAGACCAAGCATGGAGGACGGGAATATCTGAGACCGGGAAGAGGGTGAGGCAGGGGAAGACAAGTGGCACAAGGGATTCATTCTGTTGCGGCCATTACGGTTCCATTTCTGAGGTTGACCCTGCAAACGTCATGTGGGAATCCCAGCTACAAATCACAGCTGAAGCTCGCCACAAAGCCCATAGCAGTCCCTGGCTCATCCAAACTGCAGCATCTCCCAAAACCCATTGCAGCTCCTCCTAGCTCAGCCAAGCCATCACTCTCAATGATGTTGGACTTTTCTACATGACATCGCTAACCCTAACAAGGTCACGAAAAGTTAAATAATTAACCACTTCTTGCTATGTTTTAAGTTTTTGAAACGTAGCACCGTGAAGCCATGGTGTGCTTTCCACAACGCATATCGACAGGGTCAGAAAAAGCTGAACAACGATTGTCTTTGTGCTATATCAAAAATCTTTTTGCAAAATGTTAAGGCAAAGAAACAGCAATATTTTTCAACAGTCTGTCCTTGAGTATCTTTGAGTGTTGGCGATTTCTTTTACAGCAGTTTTGGATTCATCTCGATCCCACTTTCTCAGCCCTGATCAAAGTACATTCCTGGACCTGGACCTGGTCTGTGTGTGATGACTTGTTTCGTCTACTGTGGAGAGTGTGAGAGTGAAAGACGGAGACACGATCAGGTCTGCTCTTGCCTCTGCGCGCTGATATATAAAAGAGACGACATATGAGTCTGCGCACACACACACACTCACACGCTCACTCACAAGTGGACACCTGACTTGTCCCCTTTAACAACCTCTTCATTCATTACAGGCTGGATGGATCAGAGAGCTAGGGAACAGGGGGGCTTCAAAGCCACTTCCCCTCCCAAGGAAAGAGCTCTGATTCTGGGCCAGGAGGCTGGGCTCACCCGTTTGTGGAGGATGGAGGTTGGATGGTCACACAATAGTGCAGTGTTTGACAGGGCCATTATTGGGTGTGGATCACCCCCACCTCCTGATCTCCTCCTCTGTCTTTCACAGAGTGTGTCTTTTGCACAACAGAGGACACACACACACACACACACAACCAGACACACACATGCTCCTGCTACATTTCATGACAGCGGAATCCACAGGCCAGATGTGATCCTTCACTCAAAGCCCTGGCCTCTTGTTTTCCACCCTTAAAAGCTCCATGGCACCTGTTTTTTCACACATACAACCTCAAACATACACACAACCACACACACCACATTCTTCTCTCTGTTATTAGAGATTGTGCTGGGCTGCCACACACACGCACTTCTTTTATCAGAGGCACTGAGAGGGTTTTTGGAGAAGATCGCAGCAGAAACACAGATGAATGAGCTAACCAGCGGCTAAAAATATCCATACGTTTGCCTGCTTTGGTGGAGCCTCCCCACGATCCTTATCTAAACAGATTTCAAGTGGCACAGAGAGGCATTTAGAAAGTTAAAGTGGTCTATTAGTTTTCGGGGGCTAAAAATAATCATTCACTTGACATGTTAGCATGTATGTATGCCTGAAAATACACACTACCTGTGTGGATTCGTGAGCAAACAGAGAAGCACTCATGAGCTGAAGCTGGTCTAACTTCGATTTGCAGTCAGGACTGAATCGGCCATTCATTGGAGTATTTGCATGCCGTGTATCTGAGTCGAGCTGCACTTTATTTGAGCACAGTGGGAAAAAAGGCATCAAAAGTTACTTATCTGTCTATGCTTCTCTCGCCAACACACACAAACACACACACACACACACGCCTGTTAGAGCCTGATAAATCACAGGCCAAGATGGGGAGTGAAGTGCAGTCTGGCTGCTGTCCCCTGACACCTCTGGTGACCCCCAGCTGACAGGGGCCATGGGTCAGAGGTCACCTTCAGCTGGGGCTAAAAGAGGAAGTAACCTTATCAGTTGTGTGAAAGGGGGCTTCCCCGAGCCACTGAGTGAGAACACCCACACACCTCATTAATCACTGCGAGACACAGGCTAAGGATGGAAAGAGAGGATAATCTACAGTATATTTGTTGAGTGTGAATGACTCAAACGCAGGATTTAAAAACCTTAGGGTTTTATGCACCAGACGGAACTGCCGTCTTCCAACTATCGCTGTGATTTGCATTTGAGTTTTGGCTTGTGAGGATGCTTAGTGTCAAACATTTCCCCCTCAGGAGCTGTGCCTGGAAAACGGACACCCCTTTGAGGAACCAGGAATTCTGAACCCTGCTTCCACCAGAGGAACCAGTCCCTCTTTTTGCACCAGGATTTGAGTTCCTAACCCCCACAAACAGAGCTAGTGCCCTTCGAGTTCTCTGGGACCGTCAGGGTACAGTTAAACATTCCTGACTGCTTAAACGTATGAGACAGGCAGTATGACAAAGAATCTTTTTTTTGCTCTATATTTTTTATTTTTTGCTATAGATTGCTCTATAGAGATTGTGAAGGCAGCTAAAGAAGCAATGTGGCCCATTAACAAGGTGCAAGTTTGCCTCTGCATGCTTTTGTAGCATCCTGAATCCCACTGTCTCCATGCATCTCTTCAAAACCAAATGCAACATCACAGCAGCACAGTAGAAAATAATCACAAACATGCCTATGATGTCTTCCATGTGAATCGTTTTGCTGTGGCCAGTCACATGCAGAATGGCGTTGGGATATCCCCTTCCTAGTTCCTAGTCCTCCTTGTTTGCCCCCCTCTAGTGTGATGGAGAAACAATCACACAAGAGTTTAGGGTGCTTGCTTTGCACCCAAGAACAAGACTCAGGACCTCTGGCTCTGCAGCTTTTCGGTGGGAAAAAGGGAAAAGGAACAAAGTATTACTTAAAATGGTCTTAAAATCCCTTGAGGTGATCAGACTTGTACCAACAAATTAGCTGGTACTAACAGTGTTACAGTATAGGTCTTAAGTCATAGATTTGGTCAGCAGTAACAAGCATCCACTCCCACACACACAGACACACAGGAATTACAGGCCCTGAAGAATATCGGCATAAATTGCTCCACACAACTAGCCCTAATCCTAAACATAACTTCAGCTTTCTCAACCCCTTCTCCTCTCTCTTCCTTTATCTGCCCTTTCTCTTTCTCTCTCCTTCAATCTCCCGTCTCTCTCTCTCATCATGTCATATATATTTTATATTCCAGGCCAACTGCGGCGCTTGTGGTTTTCTCGTCTCATTCAACATTCCACCCTTCCATATGTGACGCCGCTTCACATTTCATGGCCTATAGCAAAGGGACAACAGAGCCGCGCCATTGGACGACAAACTTTTATAAGTTTCACTGGCTTATTGTACAGTATTGAGGCTGGAAATACACGGTATAGAAGCTGGTCTTGTTCTCCCTAATGACACTGGACCGCAGATCTTACACACACCACGCACACGCACACACACACACCGCAGCAACACGTGCACGTAAATGCACAACCTCAAAACCACCCGTTCCACCCTCTCATAATTGAATCAGCTTATTATTGCAGTGATGTCACCGACCGAAACGCTGCCAAGAGGTGAAGTGTTGAACAACTCTGGGGGCAAAAAAAAATAATGGCCATAATGCTTACGCTATCGCTCGGTTTATAGAGCAGTTCTCACTAGTGTCATTTTCAAGAGCTGAGGATCCCGTTGGCGTGCTCGGGCCAGTAAAAGAACGGAGCTTATTGGCTGAAGGAGATCAAGGCCTGGCTGTTTTATTGGCCTGTTTTAAAAAGAAACAGTTAACCTCCCCTTTGAGAACAAACTATACCCCTATTCAGCCCTTCAACAAACAAAACTAAGAGCAGTAGGCTGGGCGAAGAAACACAATGTGTGTGTGTGTGTGTGTGTGTGTTTGTGTGTGCTAATTGCTCCCATTCAATCTGTGTGATCAGCTCATTTTCTCTCAGATGGAGCGTGCCGAGGCTGAACAGAGAGGCAGTCAGTGCGGACTGGCAGACAACACACTCATTGAGCAAAGGCCTGAGCCTGAACCCTCTTAACTTTACCTTGTCCTCAGTAACACACACGCACACACACACATCTCCCTGTCGACTGTAAAAAAAAAAATTCAAAGTTGAGTTGGAGATTCACATCCTAGCCAGAAGGAAGTATCCAGACCTGTCAAGTTTTCCAGTAAACTCCTGTAACGTAAGAGCTTTGAGTTCACTGGCCGATGGGCTGTTTGGATCTCTCACTCTGAACTGCTCTCACTTCTGTTCGCTGGCCCGTTTCCCACTAGCCTTGACCAAACTCCCCGATTTCCTTGGACTTCAGGCTCTACCATACTGAGAGAGGTTTGGGGTTTGCCATTCCACTTCCATCCAATCTTCAGAACACACTTCCTCGGGGGAAATAACGAAGTTGAAAAACATGTGGTCAGCAATATATGGAGATCTCAGAGGCAATATTGATTAACAAGTTGCACATTCCTGTTCAAATCCAAGTGGACAACTAGAGAGACCAAAGAGAGGATGGAGGGGTGGCTGTCTTAGCTTCTTCCATTTCTCCACAAAAAAAAAAAAAAAAAAAAAACACTGAACCCTAACCACAGCATCCAGGCTTTCCACTGTATGTGTATGAGAAAGCCTGGAAACGAGGTTAGTTTCCCACAAACACTCTTTCGCTGAGTGTGTGTGTACGCAGAGGCATGTTTAGATACCATTAGATATCAAATTTAAGTGAGCAGGAGGCAAATTGACCCGTGGATGCTTCTGATAGAGGGAACTTAATAGGTCTGAGCCTAAAGCTCGTCAGTGAAGTGACTCAGCAGCTAACAGCCTCTCTCAATTCATTTTGTCAAACTGTTCTAACACCTTTCAGCTCCTCAGATTAAAATGAGACTAAAAATAAGCCCAAGAACAGGCAATTCTCTGTGGGTGTGTGTGTGTGTGTGTGTGTGTGCATGTGAGTGGCACTGTTCCATTATCGCCTCTCAGCCCCTACCAGAATAACTTCCATTAAAAAAAAAAAAACAAAAAAAAACACAACAACACTGTGAGACTCCCCGATGGCTTATTAGACTGTGTATCTCTACATCTCTCTACCTCTCTCTCTCACTCTAAAACAAGCACACCCATATTATGAGACTAGACGCTAATCAACACACTTTCATACAGTCACGCTGTGGCAGCCACAGTCACAACTAGTTCATTTTAACAACCTACAGAACACAAGCTCGCAGCACCAGCCTGACTTCCAAGTTTAAGTAGAAAACTCCCTCTGCAGCAGCAGCAGCAGGACGGTTCTCACAGTCCAACAAGCGGCTTTGATACAGCGACTTAGGGCTTGACGTTTCAAAGAGCTGCATCCAAATTCCCCCTTGTAAATCTAAAGCAGCTTTCTGCTGATTAACATTCTGAGTTCTGCAGGATATAAAGCGAAATTGTGACGCAGAGCGGAGTGAGTCAGTGGGGAAAAAACGGGGTGAGGGTAAATGTGTGTGTGTGTGTGTGTGTGTGTGTGTATGTTGGAAAGGAAGTACGATTAGGATGACTGGTGCTTCGCTCGCTTTTTCAATCACCCCTTCCCTCACTTCTTCTTCTCTCCTTCTCTCTCTTTCTCACCCTAAATCTGTGGAGTTTCATTGTGGAAAAGAAGACCAGCAAAAGGAAGGAATGAAGGAGCTGGACACTGTGGGCAGCAACTGGCTGTTGTTCACTCACACAACTTGGTAGGTGTGTCTGTATGTGTGTGTGCGTGTGTGTGTGTGTGTGTGTGTGTGTGTGTGTGTGTGTCTGATAAAAGTGTAGCCTACAAGAGCTGCAGACATCTACAGCTGTGGCTACTTAAGAGCTGGTGCAGCACAGTCAGTTTGGTAGGCTATATTCTCTCTAAAAGCTCAAAATACTTACTTATCGGAGCATCTTGTTAGGACCCAAAAATATAGCAAAAAAAAAAAAAAAAATTGCAATCATAATGTGTTTTTTTGCAGGGATCTGTACCAACCAAACAAGTTTTCTTACGTCTGGAAATTTGTAGGCCATGGCATCTCTGCTGCACTACAATACTTCATTAATGGTATTTCCTCACATATTAAAAACTGCAGCTCCTGCCACTTGGATATTGCGTTTTTGACAAAGCCCTACATCTCTCACATTTACTTTCTCATCCCAACAACCATTACTTTCACAGGACCATAACTACAAGCGGCACAGGCTGCAGTAACCACACTGAGGCTCTATCCAATCCATTATAACCCACCATGTAAACAGAAAAGGACAGAGGCAGCAGAGAATGAGTAGGCACTATTTCCTGAGCTTCACCACTCAGCAGCGAGTTCGCAGCAGCGGACGGCGAGCGACGCAGAGCTTTGTGAAAAAGGCCCGCAGCTCTCTTTGTCTTCGGTGAAGAGTCGGGCTGGCCTGTTTACGGCTGCCTGACTCATCTGTTGCACACTCCATTGTCGACAACAGCCACATCATCACTGTGAGAGACAGAGGAGAGGTGAGAGTGCAGCAGTGGGGAGGGGAGGCACCGGTTATAACATTGAGCGGATTAGAGCGGGCACACAATTAGCTGTCAGTCAGGAAATCAATGCCACTGATGGAAAAAAAGTGTAAGAGAAGCAGACTGGCAGTAAATCAGTAGGCCACCCAACCTCAGACACACAGGAGTGCAGCCTGACCACACACAAATTAGCACAGAATTGAATTATGGCATGGAGTGGCCATTGTGGTGTCTATGGAAGATGACAGCACAATACAGCTCTAAATATTCTGTGTGTGTGTGTGTGTGTTAGGGAACCGCAGGGCGGGTCACAATGTCCAAGCAGTAAACTATCCCTAACCAGGCCGGGTTCCTCATTCAGCTGGCTTTATGACCCATCTGACACCCGAAGGGGTTTACAGCTCACCCCTGACCTACACACACACCCCTTACACACCCCTCACACACACACTGAACATAGAGGGAGTGCCCTCTTCTCAAAAGAAGCCCGCTAAAAAGGACCATCCTCTTATGCATTTATGTCACCTCTTAACCCCGCCAACCCTTCACACACACAAAACAACCCATACACGCCCAGAGAGTCACACATTCACACTCAAGCCACCCTCCTCCATGTCCCACTGCTGACAAGTGTCCATGTAGAGTGAAAAGAGTAGCAAAATGCCCTCTCGGAGTATCTTTACACACACACACACACACACACTTCCACTATGGGATGTCCGGCTGAAGTTTGGAGAGCCATCTGTGTTGTCCTCACTGGACTCACTCTGATAAAATGTGGATAAAATTATCACCCGTCCCCTCTTTCCTCTTCCTATGGAAAATGTGATTGTGTCTCTGTCTTTGATTGTGCAAAGTGTGAGAGAGGAGGAGTGAAGGGAAAAGGAAAAAAAACAGGAAGAATGACTGAATCAACAACCGAATGAAATAAAGAACAAGAGAAAAAAAAGGATACATTAAAGAAGAACGTGTGACACTTTGACTTAACAGAGTTTCACCTTGATTCATTCAAGTCAACGACTCGATTCACTACTTTTAACCCAAATTTTACCATCCATTAAATAAACACAAGCAACAATGTAAGACTATTCTGAAGCGTGAAAAAACCCAGATAATGATTGATTGATTGATTGATATTTTTTAAGGTATTTTTTAAAAGAAACATAAATGATTTGATATTGATTCAGGCCGAAGTCAGAACTATTCATTGTATTTCTTTGAGCAAATGAATGCAGTTTAATTGGCAGAATTTACGATCAATGCATTGATGCAATGAATGAATCATTACACCTTTACTGTGTATGTGTAGGCGGTTTATGACAGATGTACATGTAATTTCTTGAAACTGGACTTTATCGTTGACCCGGGGCTTTTTCAGGATATGAATGAGGAGAGAGGGACAGCTGGTCTCTCATTGTTCCTGTCCAACAAAGACAGAGTTGGTGAGTGTGTGCTGAGCCAAGTTCACGTCCACTGCCTCAGTATGTATTGACAAATTTTGAGCCATCTAGCCGTGATGTCAGTGAAAAGTCAGCGAACAGAGATCATTTTGCACACGGCTGGTGTTACTACTCATAGCCATCAAGTCATGTACAGCCTGACAAAGACACCGTAGTGTTTCTTCTCACTGTTCTCGTCCTGCAAACACAGAGCCAACAGTGTTGCGACCGCAGTACAAACATGTACAACAATTCCTGCTGCCCACCATGACGAGTGTGTGCTTCGCCTCTGTAGGGGGCACCTGCTCACACATACCACAGCCCGAGCGTGGCAGCAACACAAATAAAGAGGGTGGGAGGTGTGTGTGTGTGTGTGAGTGTGTGCATGTGTGAGCCTGTATACAGAGGGTGGTGTTTGTTTCTGTGTGTGTTCCCAGCTGTTGCCTCTGCAGGTGCTACAGGGCAGCTTGACTCAGTGCTTGTGTCATCCTGATACTTTGCTAAGGTCGAGTCAAAAACTCCAGATTTCCATAATCCATGTTGATGCAACTGTACATGTGTGTCTGTGTGTGTGTGTCTGTGTGTGTGTGTGTGTTTTCGCATGTGTGTGTGTGTGTGTGTGTGTTTGTGTGCGTGTTTTACAGGTCATAAGGGGCTACCGTTGGAGGGGTCTCTATGGACCACCCACTGAAACCCTCTCCTCTAAGCAACAGATGGAAAAAGGAAGACAAGGATCAGGGAGGAGAAGCAATTCAAGTCACCTCCAGAGAGAAACTCTGTTGCTTCTTCCAATCTCTCTTTCCTCCTTCCCTCCATCCCTTCATATTCCTCCCCCTTAACTATAAAACCAGAGCACTTTTACAAACAGAGCACTTTAAGAAGCACAAGCATTGCCAGAGCCAAAGGCCATTTGCCTTTTAACTGCTTCGGAAGCTGGGTAATTCTCACGAGTGTGTATGTGTATACTGTATGCGTATGTGTGTGCATCAGTGTATGTGTGTGTGTGTGTGTGTTAATGTATTTCTTCCTGAGTATGGTTGAAGACCAGGTCAGTCTACTTCAGCTGACGTTCCCACAACACTTCCCAAAGCCACAATGGCTAAATAATAGCTGACAGACTTTTAGCCCTTTCAAACACACAAATACACACACACACGTACACACAGGGTCCAAAAAAAAAAAAAAAAAAAAAACCCACACACAAAAATCGCACACTGACACACAGATATGGATTTCGGATTGGCCACACCGTATATAACCGAATACGCCCTTTGCAGAAATTAATCAAACTTAACTTGGCAAGAAAAACCTAATAAATCATTAAGAGCGACACACCTCAATCCCTCAAACTTCCACACGTTTTTTCAGCGAGCCTCCGAGGACATTCGACAGGGGTAACCCTGTCAGTGCTGGTCAGTGATTGATTATCATCCTGTAACACAATAAGTCACAATCCTGACAAAGTGAGGCAAAATGTGGAGCGAGGAAAAGTTGCCAAATTGTTCAATGGTGAACCCACTCAGACTTGTAGTATGTGCTGAGTGTGGGGCTCTAACCACCATGGGTATTGTTAGTAAATCATGACTGGCGAGAGGTGCTAGCCACATCCTGACCACACACACACACACACACAAACACACACACACATCCACCCACACACACCCATCTACCCCTATGAACCCTTCCCAGCAGAGACTTTTGTGTGTGAGTGTTTAAGAGAATGTGTGTGTGACAGATTGTGGAGAGAGGACTTTTGGGCTATTCTTATACATACACACACACACACACACACACACACACACACACACACACACACACACACACATACACAACTCCTGTGCAAACAGCAGACTGTGAGTGACAAATCTGTTTTCATTCTCCTTTTCCCAGTGTAGGGGCTGTCTGGGTGTTGTTAACGCCACGATGATGGCTGTGCATGTGTGTGGACCCTGCCAGTCAGCATTAAAGGATCAGTTCACAGAAAAAAAAAAAAAAAAAAAAAAAGATATTTCCTCACTTATCCCTAGTGCAATCATCCCAGTTTATTTCTGTGTTTTTTGGTGAGCTTTCCAGTCTGCTGCAATCTCCCCTGTTTCCCGACACCCCAGTGCAGTACGGGGCAGGATGGGCATTTTTTGGGGGGAACTATTTCCTTCCTTAATTTTTGACAGACTGAATTTCACAAATGAATACCCATCTAACCCCGTGGTACTGGAGTGGAGGTAGACAGACTGGAAATAACACCAAATCACAACCAAACTATCTGGATGGCTAGACTGCTCTAAGGGCAAGTGGAAAAATCTGTTCTTTTTTACGTTTGGGTAAACTGCTCCTTTAACCCATTTAAGCCCACCGGCAACTATAGTTGCCGAAGTCTATGCCTGTCATTTTCTACTCAAAATAAAAAATCTATATGTTACTCATATAGTTTTCTTCAATTATATGATAGTAGACAACTTAGACAAAGGTTTTAAGAAAAAAAAAAAAGTTTGCAAGTGCTTCCTGTCAAATGACATCATCGACTTCCTGCCCCTTCCTCCCGAGAACATGGCGGCAGCAAACCCTCCCAGAAAGAGCTCATTTTCTTTAAATTATGATTTTTTCAACCCTGACATGTATATATGTATTTAATCATACAAGTCTCTTGAATAACCCAAAAAAAGAATTTTGTACCTGGGATGAATAGTTTTTTGTTTATGGGCAAATTTGTGCAAGCGGCAACTATAGTTGCCGGTGGGCACATAGCTTGTAACTACCATGGGAAAACACTGTTTGCAATATTGCTCATGAATTACTTATTTTAAATTGTAGAATGATGTACAATGGCTCATTTTAATCCTTTTAGATTATCTTTTCTAACTATATAAGGACACTGGTGTTCAAAAGCCACATGTCCCTAGATTTTGACACATTTACACACCTCATCTTGCTCGCTGCTAACATAATCGATCCTACTTTGCTTTAGTATTGAACTGAGGCAAAAAAAAAAGACTGTTGTCCAATTGGAGATGCTTTTTCCTTCATACACAAGTACTAACCCCAATCAGTGCTCCCACCCTCCCACCCAATCCCCCCATTTGGTAGCTAACACACACACACACACTCTCCCCAGGACCTCTCCCCAGTCCCCCCCAGTCGCCTCCTCTGCTAAATGTTAGCACTTTTCATATAATAATCAGGTACCAAATGAATAATCATGTATATATTCATGGATGACATGAAAGGAAAATCAGTTTTTAGAGGTTTTGGGTCATGTTTGAAAAATGAAAAGTCCATACTGTTTTTACATGAACTACAATTCATAATGTTTATGTTTTATACGATGTTTATCTATTTCACATGCACTTTATCATTTCTAACTTTATAAGTTTTAAACTTGTTATGGACTTTTAAAAAATGTTAATGACCCTTTATGAAATTCTTGTAATTGGTTTACATTTGCTGCAATTGGTGCTTTGATGTATCCAACTTGTTCCCACATTTTTTGTCAGTTTTGAATTGACAAAGTGTTATTTAATGTTTTAAACCTTTGAATTGATATTTTAATCTTCAATTTTGTGCTAAAACAGATTTGAGCTTACATGTAGCTCCAGCATAAAGATTGTTTATCAATAAAGAAAATTGCTGGAATATTTTTTTTTATTTTATGATTTGATTTGACCATTGTTCAACATGTAGCTTAGAGGAACCAGGATTCGAACCAGCAACCCTATGATCATTGGGTGACCCCATCACTATCTGCCTGGGCCAATAATTCATATCCATGTACAGTTTTAGATCAATTGCTCAAGCCAAACTGAGGAGATACAATGGCAGCTTACCAGCCATTGATTTCCTGGTTTAGACCTTGATACAAGGTATGTGCCCACCGGCAACTATAGTTGCCAGTCATTAAACTGCTATTTTCTTCAAAGCAGAGTACAAAATGGAAAAAATACATACATAACATGATTGTTAGTGACTCAACTGACATAATTATATGCATGAAACCTTTGAAAAAAATTTGGGCATAAATGGGTTAACAACCCCCCCCCCTTCTTATTTATATCATGTCTCACAGTTTTGCACTCACCGAATGTCACTTTTATGCTTGATTTTTTTTTTTTTTTTTTTTTTTTTTTACACCTCTTCTCACTTTAGTTATTATTGCTCCACCTTTTAGCTCCTATACTCAGTGCCCTGTTCCAAGATAAACAGCAGCCCCTGCTTCTCCTTCTTGGGAAACCCCATGACCACGACCGGCTAGACAGACAGAAGGAGAGGCTCGTGGGATATTTCATTCAACTGCTTGCCAAGTGTTCAGGGTTGGGGTTTGGACTACCCATAGCCTTGAGTAAGGAACCCATACTCACACACACACACACACATGCACACACACACACACACTCTCAGACATTGTTTAAACTACCCAGGGACAACTCCCATACTCCTATTTCAGTCCGTGAAGTCTCTCAAGAGTGTGCAAAAAAAAAAACAAAAAAAACTGCAGGGTGATAATTAGATACGTTTTTACCTTCTGCCACTTGAGACAAACAGGAGGAGAAAATAGCCGAGGAATAATGAAGAGGGGAGGAAGCAGGGGAGAACTTGTGTAAAGAAACAATTCTGGGTGAGGAGCAGGGGTAGCATTTCAAGAGGCAGATGGGGAAGAGTTAGAAGAAAAAGAAAAAGACGATCTCCTGTGTCTCCCGCTGAAAGACAAAGTGAGCCCAGTAGCGGTCCTCCTAACCATACGATACGCGCAGATTACTGTGTTTGCTTAAAATCAAGCCCCCCTGCGCGCATGTGTGTGTGTGTGTGGATATAATAATGCCTTCCCCAGTCATTGTCTCTGCTCCGGTCTGCAAGTTCCCAGGAGTCCGACAGCAGGCCCGTGTGGTTAGTTTCTGGTCGACCCCGAGGCCAGAAGAGACCTGGCAGAGTGCAGAGAAACAACCACTCAGGGGACCAGAAGGGAGGCGGAGAGCGGAGGGGAGGGAAAAGAGAGAATAAACGGCCGAAAAGCGAGAGATCCTCTGATTTGATTTTCAGAATGCGGCGGTGACACACAAACCAGCATGCAGACACACACTGACATGACAAAGAGGGAGAAAAACAGACGGACGGAGAGAGAGAGAGAGAAAAAAACAAAAAGTTAGAGGGAGACTCTCACACAGAGATGCACCGGCCAAGGCACGAACAGTACTTGACCTCATTGTGCGAGTCAGCGAAGGGCTGACCTCACCACTCTCTAACAACCAACACCAGGCGGTCAGAGGGTAATTATGACCTTCAGAGCACAGAAGCCCTGCGAGCCAAGCGGCATCAGGCAGGTTCATATCTCTTTCTCTTTTTCTCTCTGTGCTCATGAGCCTCACTCTATCCTCTTATTTCCCTCTGCGCTCTCTTTCCCCTCCCGATTCCCCCAGTTCCCTCCCTCTTCTCTAATTTGCTCGCTTTCAGTGAGCCAGGCAGATGCATTAGAGCTATTCTCCGCGCCTACGAGAGCCTTAATCGCCACATGTTTCGACCCCGCCCCGAACGTTAATAGCGCTTCTCTCGGTTCCTCTACTGGAAAAGCTGTTAACCTAACAGCACAGTGGTCCGCACCTTGTAAAAGTCCTGATTGATTCGAGTAAAACTGGTACGAAACGGGATCACAGCCCTGATCTGTCAAATATCCTTCCATCGAGTGGTACACAGATGCACACAGATCTGTCTTTCGCGCGTACTGTGCATTTTGGTATTGGCTCCCTCGTGCTCCCCGTTGCAGGAGATGATGATGGTATTTCAAGACCAGCATGCGGAACAGAGGGAGCAGCGAAAGAGCTTACAGCGGAACGAGGGAGATGGGGAAGGAGGCACGGGAGGGGAGAGAGAGATGGAGCTCTTGGGGGTTTTTCCACGGGGTCGCGACAAGAAGAGGGCCTCCTGGAAGTTTGTCTCCACCAGCATGAGGCTGGGCATGCTCGCTATCTAACTACACACGATAGACAAGAGGAATCCCCCCTTCTCTCTCTCTTCCCCCTTCTCTCTTAATCGTGCTCTCTCTCTCATACAGAGCAGATAATCACACATCCACCCTAATGAGGTTAACAAGCACTAGATCTCACACCTTCATCCATGGAAAAGACCACCCCATGCTGAGAATGTGAATTCCTTTCCATCTTTGTCTGTCTCTCTCTCTCTGCTACCTATCAGTGTGTTTGTCTATCTCAAGGGTGAGTGATTTCTGATGTGAGTGTGTGTGTGTGTGTCTGTGCATGTTATCTTTGTCTATTCAGACAGCGGGAGAGAGAGCCAGGTTCTTATCAGAGACACAGACGAATGAAGACATCGTCTCCCTGTGTTTTAGCATCGCGTCCATACATACATCCTTTGTCCTCCCGGGAGCGGATCACCCGTGCTTTGGATCCTATCTGCGGGACCTGCGTCAAAACAAAGCCCACAAGCACGGGGCATGAAAACAACTTTGGGGGAAAATGCATGCAGATAGCCACCTAGAAGTTGGACGCACGCTGCAGTTTGGCTGTGGTTGGCTGACTGCCTGGGCTGGGTGGGTGTGTGTGTGTCGCAGTATTTATGACTTGGGAGTATTCTGACCTGCAGGCTAAATCCCTACCCTTCCCCCGCCTAAACCTCCTGAAACATATCTACTTTGTCCCCTTCCCAGTCCAACACATAGGCACACACACACCTTCCTACCCCCTGATGAGACTGCTGAAAGGCCCCCTTCACTGGTAAAAGACTTTCCTGCATCAACAGTACCTGGACAAAGCATGGACTTGTTGGTGTGTGAGCTTTGTTGCGGCGGCCTCCGCAGCTCCACCACTTCCTCCTCGCTGACCTCTGCCGGACTGAGCGTTTGGCTGGGACTTACATTATATATTTAACGACTGTCAGGCCGCCTTTGAGGTTGCCTTTACAGCACCTTTTGAACAGGAGCACCATAAGGCCGGGTCACTGACACGTAGACAAATGTATGTACAGTATGCGCGCGGTGCGGAGCGCTACCTAACGTGAAACACATGGAAAATAACGAGAACGCCTTTTCAATAAGGCCGAAATTAGTCACACTCGCGTCCACGGGGCCATGCGGGTAGCATAAATGTCCGAATCCAATGTGTTTAATTATCCCATTGGAGTTAAATGGGGTTGAACCGTGTAGGGTTTGATGAGCTGATGAACACACTGGCATGGTGGCTGTTTTCGGAGGCTGTGTTTCTCAGAAAGGAGGGGAAAGCAATGAGGAGTGCTCTGTGCCTCACTAAAGCCATGCTGTTTAACTGCTGTCTGACTGACTTCCTCTGCAGTCTACGTGTGTGTGTGTGTGCATAGACACACATACACACATATACAACAGCACCAAATCACTCAAGTCACTTACACAGTCCGATTCATATTCACACTGACTGACACCAGGCACGCTGCAAAATAAAGAAAAGCGTTATTATGAACAGAGGGATGTGTATCCACCCTTTGCCAGTATCATCCTCAGAAGGATCCTCACATAATCCTTTGACACAAGTCGAACCAGAGAAAAATTCCACGTCTCCGAACGCACTCGCACAATGGCGTCCTTTCATCAGTCTGAGATTGCAACACATACCATCCTTTTCTCTCTCTCTCCCTCTCCTCGATCTGTCCCTCTAAAGCTCAATCGCCAGATTATCTCAACGCTGGAGAGGAAACTTGGCCAGTGGCGCTGGCATTGAGTCGATTGTGGCCAGACCACAGCACTGTCTTTGACCCTGCAATGACACACAGATGGCCGACACAACACAGAGAAAGAGGGAGAGAGAGAGAGAGAGCGTGCGCGAGCGAGAGAGGGAGAAAGTCTGACCGACAGAGCAACACAGCAGATGTGGCTGAAAAGACGGAGTCAGCCGACTCACAGACGTGCAAAAACACTGAACTGCAAAGTAGAACACAACACAAACTTGCATACACAAACAGGACGTCACGAGAATTCATATTTAGGTTCTTAGGTATTTAGGTATGAAAGCCAATACCAAAATTTTGAAAATGATATTAGAATCATTGATGATTTGATACCTCACTGCAACTCTCATGCTCCTCTTATTTGAAATGACTATTTTGATGGACATCTTTCTACTTGATGCGGTTTGTAACTCAGATTTCTAATGCTAATGCAGCGTGTATATTTAAATACACAAAATACAAAAGTTTTTCGACAAAGGAGTGTGTGACAACTAGGATTTCTATTTTTGGCACGCTAATGAATAAGGAATCAAGCACTGGCAGGCTAACAAGTGCCAAAATTCTCATATTGAGACATCCCACACACGCATGCAGTTATACACAGATGCACCCCACATGAGCAGGGACTCACCAGCAGACACACACAGATGCACACAAACACACATGCACAAAATGTCAGGTTAGGAGCGGTTTGTCCTTATCACAGACGTCTGAAATGTGGGCAATCAAGCAGAACATGTCATACCCACCCTACAACTAGCCACAGACACAAACAAACTCTATGGCATTTCTAAAAGGACACACACACACACACCATGATTATCCATAATGGGGAGTCTCTCACGTCTGCAGCGGAAATCCAGGCGGGTCTGATGATGTGTGTCAGCTCTGTTTGCCTCCCCTAAGTAGCACCTAAACCTCTATAATGTTTATACACACCTAAACTCTTTCCAGTATGAGGTAGGAGTTTTTAACACCGCTCCAAATGGCTAAACACAAACAGCTTTCATCAACGCTTTCCGCAATATTACATACATATCTTTTTGGTCACCTACAGGGTCTGAGCTGTTTATTTTCTCCAGGAAGGAGCGCACATGTGGTGGATGTTCGGTGCAGATCTTATCGACGGAATGGGACTATCGGCCGTGGCGAAGGGTGTCCTGTCTTGACAGAGCCTGTTCGCCCGTGCCCACATGTGCTCTCCATATGGGCCCGCTCTAAATGTGCTTCTTCCCTCCACTAACCACGAGGGAATTCCAGGAAGCCTTATTGTACCCGGCTTGCTCTAAATATGCCGCGCGCTCCGTTGTGGTTCCTGTAATCAGCATGTGTCGATCCATCTGACCTTGACCCGGCAGGTGATGTTTGGCTGCAGGGATCCAGATGAAAAAACACACAGTTTCATAAAACCAAAAAAAAAAATGAAGTGTGAGAAGTAGAAACAAGGAAGCGTATGATGCAATTAAAAGGAAAATGGCTGGGGTGAGGAGACAAAGTGCAAAAGGTGTGTGTTGCAGCCCCTTGATAGGAATCAATGCAGGTTGTGAGTAACCTCCCACCACCGGGGACAGACACAGATCAAATGTTAAAAGGAAGTTGGAAGAGATCGATGTGGCGTTATGGAGGCTGGAGAACCGATGACCAGGTTTGATAAGAGCACAACAGAAGAAATACTCTCCGCCCGCAGTAACTTGTAAAACGGCTTCAACCCACAGAGGCTCGGCTATCAGCAAAACGTTCAGGGGAGGGGCGAGGCATCGTGTGATGTGGGTGAGGAGATTCAAACAAACCTCAGAGCCTCTGTGTTTGCATGTTGTTACTGACAGAGCTGCAGGGCCCGACGCGTAAACAAAAACATTCCACGGGCTGACAGATAGCAGCGAGACAGCGGAGATGGGCGGGTGATGAGAGCGAGAAAACAAGCATTAAATCCCAACATAATGAGAAGAATGAAGCCGTCGCCTCTCTGCTTGTCACTGGAGGGTCAACAGTTCGAGTCCCTGGAGCTGCTTGGCGGGCAAACACATGACGCCCCCTTTTTACGCTGACCTAAAATCCCCCAACCGCCTGGGACTTGAGCTCAGTGTAAACCTGTTCACCCAGCGTTTCAGTCCTGCAGCAGTCACAGGTAATTATCGGCTTCGGCTTCAATTGGCACAGATATGAAAAGGTCACATGGCTAATGTAGACTCGATGATACAAGAATACGTTCTACATTTTAGCAGCCACCCTAACCTCGGTGTGAATTTAACCTGTGTAATATGATAAATCAGCGGTAATTCATCGTCATAACCCACGTTCACAGTGTAGATCTATTGGAAGACGGCCATCAGAGAAAACACATTCAATTACATTGTAAGCCTGTGACACCAGTTAACCTGGATGTGAAATATACATATTATTGTTCATATTTCTATTTTGTTTTTCTATTTTCTTTTTTTATAATGTTTATATTGCTTTTTGCTATTTATTATCTGTTTATACTGTTTATAATGTAAATTATGCTTCATATCTTGCTATCCACTTTGCTGCTGTAATGCGTGAAATTTCCCCACCGTGGGACTAATAAAGGTATATCTTATTTTATCTTATCTTATCTTATCTTATATAAAGTCTGGGATTTCTGCTCATGCAAACAATGTCACCAGCCTTTTTAGTGGAGAGTCCCAGGTAAAGAACACACCAACATTTGTGCTCTTGGTGTACAAGTGGTATAATGGTTGCACTAGTTGCATTTGGGCAATGCACATCTGGAACTGTGTTCATATGAAGCAGGGCGTCAGTGGAAAAGAGCAAGTTTCCCTTAATAAATGACAAATTAAATTAAAAGTAATAAATAAAAGTAAACCATTCTTGGGTGTGTGAGATACTTGGACTGTGTAGTGGATATTTCACGGAGAGTAAACAGTCCAATCGACACGCCCTCCCCTCTCTTTTGCATAATTTCACCCCAAAGCGAGCTCCATTTCCCTGGGAAAAAAAAAGAACACCCCCATAGGCTCCACTCATCACCCTGTGACTGGATGCCTGTGTTAACTGTCACTCACTCAGCCTTCACTGAACCGCACTGACACTGCTAAATCCAGGCCAACATGCACACACACACACACAGATCACATCACAATCCCTTTCAAAGGCTCAGATACCATCAGTGTCAGAGAGAGAGAGAGAGTGTAGATGGGAAAGATAGCTCTACATCAAAGCAGAAGAATGCACCAGCAATGTCAAAGGCTGTGGTGGCCTACTTATGACTGAGGGGCAACATGCACACACACACACACACATACACACACACACACACACACACACATTCATGCACACGCGCACACTCAATTAACCTGACATCATGGGCACACTGCCTATTGAACTTGGCAAAATAATAAAGAATCTTGTCATAAAAGTGCTGTTACTTTTCCATTTTCCTTCTTGTTCTCCTTCACTCCTTCCATCTCGCTCTCTCTCTCTATCCATCTCCTCCTTTTGGAAAATTGGCTGGCTGTTTGGGGCGATGTAGCAACTGCTTCCAAGCATCATGCAAGCTATAAACTATTGCTCACCCTGTAGGAGGATTTACTGTGAAAAAACTCACAGGTTGAGCCTCAGGGTCTCCCCCAGCGTACCACAAGCCCGGTGGGCCGCCAGGCCTAACTTGGCCTCCAGCTGGGCCAGCGCATCGCGAGAGTATGTATTTTAAACATGGAGGCAGGATCTAGGGGTACTGCAGCTGCTGGAGACTCGGCATATTTCCCAAATAACACTGTCCACGGGTCACTGAATGCAACACATCCTGAACTTGTCAAAATGTTTGTTTTGGTTTGTCTCTCAATAGCAGCCATACTTGTTGATTAACTCAGAAGGACAGCTACCGTTAAATTTGTTTATTTCGAGGTCAAATTAGAATTTCGTTTTGAAACCGGGAGAGGGGGAAATGCACAAGTGACCAGGTTTTTTTTTTTTTTTTTTTTTTTTTTTTAAGATCTCCAGTAAGTATTACAAACACAAACGCAGTAGCCTAGTTCATCTCTAACAATGGAGTACTTTTCTATTTTTTTTACTTGTCATTTATACAGTCATTAAAAATCTCTTCTAAATGTGGGGATAGAAGAGACACAGCAAATGCTGAAATGCCAACCACTTAGAGAGGAGAGGAAGTAGAATGAGGAAACTTGCAAGTTACAGTTTCCAGCAAAAAGTCCTGGCCGCTGGCCACATCTGGTCACAGTGATTTACCAAAATCCAAAAACACAAATTACACAACACCTTATCCACAAAAACATTTCCACTTTTAAAACTCCTCCTCAGACCTCCACAAGCACACTGAGGTAAGTGGCACATTGGAGAAGCTAGTTACTGTTTCATTTATCACGTTTTTTTGTTTTTCATTTAATTTGTCCACTCTGCAACAAAGAGCAATCTGGTCAATGAAAGCAGTGTGAAGTTGTACTTCCTGCTATATAAATATTGTTTTTAATTTTAAGGACTTCAGCCTCTAAAACCAAAAGTGGTCAGTAGTAATGGGAGTGGAGAGCCTTTACAGAAGGTCTTTGTCCACTGTCACCATGTTTGCGTACCCCACCCTGTGTCTACTAACACAAGCATGCAAGACACACAAAACACACGTCCTCACAAAACACACTTTCACTTTCGTGTGTGTGAGTGTATGCATGTGTATGTGTGTGTGGGTGCATACGTTTGGGTCTTAAGGTTACACTGCTGTCAACACCCCAGATGCTGGTTTACTGGCCAATGTAGCCTCTGCGTTTTGGCATTTTGTGTCTCGTATGTGAACTACGCTGTTTGCCAAAACGGCCAGCACCAAACTGGCCGGTGATGCAAAAATGCCTGCACTTTCATTTTTTATGTCCCGGATTATGGTAAACTGTTTGTGAACAAAAGTTATTTGTGTAAGGGCCCACTCACATTGGCAAGTTTGAGCCCGTATCGTGCTAAAGCCAAAATCCCCCCCTCCCCAGTCCCCGGCTGGCCTGCACTCACATTACCTTTTTCCCAAACGCGCCCAAGCACGATTGCCCCCGGTGTGCACGTCATCACGTTGAAATAGGACAACAACAGGCATGGCCCGTAGTTCAAATACATCATGTCTTCATTTTAACTAAAAAACGTTTTTGGTCCTTTTAATCAGACATGGGATGTTTATTTACCTTGACAGTTTCGGAGGTAACTTCCTCCTTCTTCAGAAAGGTCCAACTGACAGCCGGAGCGGCACCTGTCAGATCCGGCAGACCGGGTGACCGGGTGACCGGGTGGCCGCACACCGCGCGGAGCCGCGGCCAGTGCCGGCTGGTGCCGACGCGGTGCCGGCCAGCACCAGGTCTGCCGGATCTCCGCACACAGACTGCTGTACTTTCATTATAAACCGACTTTTGTTTATACGCGGTTGCAGCAGCACAACGGACAGTGACACAGACAACATGGTTGATTATTGATTGCGCAACGCGGCCATTCGCCGGTAATCGCGCTGCGCACATTAAACAATTTTGCAGAGGCAGGAGGAAAGTTGCATGATTTACATCCGCGCACTGCGTGCGTGACCGTGCATGTGCTCATGTACGCGCCCGTACCGTGCAGAAGCACACCCCTTCCAACCGTGCCAGAGCGGGGGAAGTGTACTGTATTCAAGCACGATACGGAGCGATCACACTGGTCAAATAATCCGGATTTTAAGGGCAATCGTGCTTGGGCGCGGATCAAACTTGCCAGTGTGAGTGGCCTCTAAATGTGTGTGTGCTGGCTCGTGCATGCATAAAAAAGAGAAAGGTGGCTAAAGGAAGAGCGAGACGTGTACAACAGTGAGTCCACAGATGAGTGTGTTTGCTTTTCCAGTGTAGTATATCTGAGCTTTGCCATTCAGCCTGCACACACTGCTGCTCTGACTCCGCTGGACAAAGAGGTCCCTGACAGCATCAGAAAAGGCTCCCTCTCTCTGCCCATTTACAAAAACAACAAGTTTAGACTTGAAAGGAGAGAGAGAATAACATCACTTTCCTCAGCTTGGCTTTACAACATCCAAAGGAATCAGCATCCTTTTTTTTTTTTTGGATGGGAGAGATTGCAACCCTGCTTTTAAGCTGGCACACACAATCGACAAACACATGCACATGCGCACACACACGTACAACTTTTTCCTCAGCTGCAATGATTTGGCTCTGGCCAACCTGGCTACAGAGATCCCAATCAGTGAGAGGATATGTGGGATTGCAACTCCATCTCTCCCTCTCTAACACTATCTCTCTATCGCTCCACACAGCCAGCCAAGTCACTACGACTCCAACAGATTTCACCAGCGAGCACAGCAAGGGGTTATTATATCCAATTCCTGGTCAGACAAATCTGTTTCCAGTTAAACTGCACACTGCCTGATCCCCTGTCTCCCCTCACCTCCCTTACATTTACCCATCTGATCCATGTGTGTGTGCGTGTGTGTGCAATTAAGTATTACAACCATGCCGGCCACAAAATGGTTGAGTATCGACTCCAGTAACTGGCTACAGTTTTACTGGAGCACACATGCAGAGAAATTGATGTATGCCGGTTAATGTCTATTTGCAATCAGAAATGTGATGGTCAGCATTGATCTATCAGTGAGTAAGGAGTTTGCAAGCTGATGATTTGCCACAGATTCAGAGAGCTGTTCAAAGTTGGTTTAATGTGAGATCTGTGAACTACACAAAGGCTGAAAAGCAAGGTGGAGCTGCACTGCCACACAACCAACCCGATTAAAAGATTGAATAAAGTACTGTACATTTCTTTTTCCTTGTGAATTATATTACTGTAATATTTAATCAAGCCATCTCTGCAAGTTAAATAAGAGTGAGAGTGTGAAGGGAGTCTGGTGTAGCTGTACAATGGATGGGCCTTCTAGCAGTAACAGTTTTCATACAGTGACCGACTCCACCTGGTTTATGTCAATAGGCGGACATGACAAAGAATAATTATTCTTCTTACTGGGACTGAATTGCTTTTTTTGTGTACTTGGCTTTTAGAGCGCATTGGAAGCCATCAGCCGCAATGTGTTTTGAATTAAGTATTAAACTGCTACATTTTCAAATCCAGAGTACAAAGAGCAAATTTTGTTGGCTCCAGACAATCATTGCATCACAGACGAGGCAATCATAAATTGCATCTGTATGAAACCTGTGCAAAGCATGGGGATGCAGAGGTAACTAACTGTAACACAATGCTCAAGTGTATCCATGATCAAAGATTAGACACCAGCAAGAAAAAAAAAATCCATCCACCGACATTATTATTGTTTTGCATTTGCCTGGTTTTTGTTTCACGTAACCTTGCTGGGTAGTTAGATAACTTGTAACAAGACTAGTACTAAAACAGTGACTTATGACTGGGATTTTACACCAATAATTTGATTTATACACAAAATGTCAGCAAACAGCACTCCGACTTGTGCGAGATGTTTTAGTGCTCTTTCCATCCCTGATTTATGTAAGTGTCGGGCAGTCCTCTTGTGTTTTTCTTTTCTTCTGTAGCAGCATGTCAGTAAAGAAACATGACCTGCAGGAGTGACTGAATGTTATGCAAAGAAAGGCCTTGGTATCTCTCCATCCTCTTGCCCTAATCCTCTCCTCTTCACTCCATCTGGGCAGCACAGATAGATAGCCTTTCCTCCTGCCGCCGGGCCCGAGACTGTCACAATTTAAACCCAGGGTTGTGTCATTATTGGCTATCTTCCCATTCTGCCCCTGATTTCCTGTCTGGTGTGTGTTGCTATGGCTACTGGTTAAGTGGGCATGCAAAGGACAAAGAAGGCTGCGGTAATCATTGGTAACCGAGGCCAAGATGGTCTACGGAGATCCTCAAACAAAGGAAGATGATGCATGACTATTGGCACCAGTGGTATGGTAAACTGAAATACACTTCCTGTCTCATAGGTGTGCGGCTTTTTTCTTTCAAGCAGCATCTCTGCAGGAACGAGCCCCACGTTTCTCTTATTTAAGTGACCATGGGCCATATGAATCAATCATAATCGGTGCATCAGGATCTGCAGTGTTGAACCCATGTGAGTTGGGTCATCTCGCTTTTTAACCATATCTGGCATCACGTTTCAAGTTGTTGGGCCTTATCATTTGTCCATCTCTCTGTCCTATTGAGAGGAAATTTATTGTGAGCTTAGGGGGAAAAGGTGCAGCAAAAATGGCAGCCTCACCTCTGCATACTTTTTTTCCTGGGAAAGACCGGCCCTGCTAAAACCATAAAGCTCTATTGACCATCTCTCACCTTTAACCCCTGATTGTTAACCTTAAAGACCTTACCTTTCAAACTTCCGCTATTATTATTAGTACTCAGCCAGACTCCAACACAGGTGCATGTGGAATTGCTGCATCCATGCCAGACTCTGCACTGGGATGATGAGATACACAGAGCCTTATTTCCTTTCACCAAAACCATTTCTACCATCTAGGAAAATGCACTAAGCTGCCAGGTCCAAGATTCCAGCCATCTTCCAGCCAGACTTCCTGCTTCCCCCATTAGCTACCTGGCCTCCAGCTCCGGCCCAGACCTGCCCTCTGCAGCAAAGATCCCCTTGTTACAAAGCCAGCACACTCCAGCAGCGCATGTGACACACCGGCTGCCCATTTATATTTTTCCATTTCACCAACAAGACACCAGTGCTCATACCAGTCTGCGCTCTCGTTTTCATTCTCTGGCCAAAATAAAGGCTGAGCCACCACGCTGAAAGAATCTAATTACAAAGACAAAATGAGGATGCGAATGCATGAACGCATTCAAGTTTGCGGTCACTGTGTCACGATTGTTCCGTTTGTGTCCTCTGCTCTCTCTCTCTCCCTCGGGTGTCTGTCCTCACCATCTTTCTCTGCTTCCTCTGTGCCAGTCCTTTACTGTAAACAGTATTAAGAATGAGTCATGCTGCTGTAATGCAATGGGAGGAGCATGGCTTAAGATGAAACTCATAACAGGATAGTATCAAAGAGGAGAGAGAAGTGGCTCGAGAGGGGCAGGGGGACTCTACAACATGGAGGAGTGTGCAGGGCCACCAACCGCTTTCGGAGTTTGGTCGTGTCATAATTTATTTCACCAACTAAGCCACATGGCTAAAACAGGGTGAAATTGATCTTAAGGGAAAGAGGGGAAGTTCCTGACCTCGTATAATTAGTTTAAGCACTGATCAAACAAAACACTGGTGGTTTCATATCTCCAAAAGGATTACTAATGGTCTTCCAAGAATAGTCTGTTCGCACACAAGCACATTTAAGCACCCACAGATGAGCACAACCAAATACATGTGCACACCAGCACTGTGATGGGTCAGTGTTTTCACAGCTGGGGCCGGACAAGAAGCCAGGATAAACAGTGACATGGACCATCAGTGTGTGTGTGTGTGTGTGTGTGTGTGTGGGTGCATGCTCTGTTCTAGCAGTCTGTGAGCCCCCTTCCTCCCTTCCTCATCCTCAAATTAAAGGAAATGAATGCCAAAGTTAAAAAAAAAAAAAAAAAACTGCTGTGGTCCTAAGTTGTGTACGCACCCACACATTCAAATACTCACACATACACACACAAACACACATACCCTTTGTGGTATTTTGTGAGGGATTAACCCTTATTATCCAATAAAGCTATACGACTTACGGTCTTAGCTCTATACACACACTGACCTGCTGGCATTACTCACAGGGTTAACCTAAATTCATCCGCATAATTATCAAGGCCAAACAAATCAACAAATCTGAAGCGTGTCTGCCATTCACGCATCAAACAAGCACAAACTTAAGTCTCTTCCACCATCATATTTATGTCCTGATATGTTTTCCAAAACTGTATTTGATCCTACTCCAGGTTTGTGGAGCAGGGAGTGTATTTTCAGAGTGCTGGTTTTCCCATCTGTGTGACCACAGTGCTGGGCTGCTCTCCCTGCCTCTTTCTGCCCACTGTTCCCACGCCTCTTTCTGGGCTAAATACATATTTAGGGAAATACTAAGCAGCAAATCATAAGCCGTGTTCTTTCAGTGTACCCCAAACCCATTAGCCAGAGCCCTTTTACTATCTATATAAACAGAAACAGAGAAACTGAACGGACTTCTGCTGTTTTGTTGGTTTGTCATTGTTTTGTTTTATGGCCAAATTTAAGCCTCTCTATTCAGGTACAAGTCCCACTTCATATTCTTAGACATTCAAGCCTTACAGCGCTCCCGTGCAACCACAGTCCTCTGTTGGCCACTGCAAAGTTCAGCTGAAGCTGCTGCAGAGTTAACTGCCATGTTCAAGAACGAGTGACCTTCCAGCCACAGGCTTGTTTCTCTAACCATTACGCTGGCACCGCTTACTTGGGAAAGCGAAACCGAGCCAAGCACCAGATCGGAAGATTGACACATGATTGCAAAAGTCACACACCTCTCACACAACCCTGCACTTGGAAGACTTTTCTGCCAGCTGGACCAGAGTTGAAAAGATATCTGTAGGCCAGTAAAAAAAAAAAAAAAAAAAAAAAAAAAAATCAATTGTTATACAGCCATTTCCACTGTCCATTAGTAAAGCCACTACCCTCTGCACTTTTAATTGCCTTACAGTCCTATCAATACAACCTATAACAGGAAGGGCTATCTCATGCTATTTCCTTTTTGATGAGAAATGAATGACAAATGGATTCTACGGTACGTCCGCGCTGTGTAGTAAAATGCAGTGTGGTGTGGAGATGTGAGCACATGCACAGCAGACTCAGAGGACTAAATAGGTTTCCGTGTATGTGTGTGTGTGTGTGTGTGCAAGTGTGTACTTGTGTATGGGCTTGTGTGAGCGCTCGCATGAGTAATGAATAAGATCCTGGCACATCACAACCGAGTTCCTCTGATGCACTCCCTGTAGACCAGAAGAAATAAACAGATAAAGATGAAGTGGACTTGAACGAAATGGCAAAGCAAAGAGAGCGGGCCAAGAGCGAGAGTGAGTGAGAGAGAAAGAGAGAGAGACGGAGAGAGAGAGAGGGAGGGAGCGTTCAGAATTGTTATTGGAGCCGTAGAAGTCATTTCTGCCTTAAAGAGTTCCAGATGTGGGCCTGGCCCTGAGAAAGAGAGACAGAGAGAGAAAGCTAAAGAGAAGGAGGGGTATTTATCAGAATGTGCCCTTTCAGCTGATCAGTATTCTATACACTCCCTTTCTGAGAGTCTCTTCCAGCTTGGGATTGGAGAGTGGATCTTTGCGTTTTTGAATGCTGCTGGTTGCGGTGGCTGCGGGGGGAGAGGGGCGGACCGTCAGCAGCTGAGGGGGGGTGCTGGGAGCAGAGGTTAGGGTGTGGGGTGTCAGGTGGTAAGGTGGCAGAGGGGTGTGTGGCTTGCTCAGGCTGGGCTGTGGGCCTATAAAAAGCCGGGGTGGTCAGAATAATGGTCTGTTGTTATTACACACACACTGGTCTTTCTCAAACCAATGACTGCGCTCACCAAAATAGGCCAGTCAAAAACCAAACCAAAAGACATCTGGTTAAATACGCCAGCCTGGGACAAAAGCTGTGTTTTTTACTCTATTTTTGCGATGAAATATTACGCTTAAGGATATCGCGAGATCGGAGCACCCCAGCGGCTCACCTGGTGGAGCGCATACCGCATGTCCTTATCACAGCAGCTTGGGTTCGAATCTGGCCCAGCCCCTTTACTATGTCACCCACCTCCCCTGCCTTTCCTGTCTCACTCTACTGTCACTATCAAATACAAAGCAGAAAAAGCTAAAAAGCTAAAAATAAATAAATAAATAAATAAATAAATAAGTGTTGAACACTGAACAACCAGTAGCAGCTACAGAATAGGGAGAGTAGCAGTATGCTTGAATTTGTGTGTTCTATGCAGACCGATGTCAATCATTTAAAAGGCTGGCAGTGTTACAGCATTAATATCCCCCAGCTTCGTCAAATGCATGCAATCCACAGGCAGAGGGGTGCACTTGCATGATAATACTGCGATTTGGATCAATAGTAAGCCCTCTAATTGGATCCTTACATTAACAGCAATGTCCAAGGTTTTTATCCATTGCAGCCCCATCCGTGTGAAACTGTGGCCCAATAAATCTGAGAATCTCCTTTACTATATCCACCTTCAGATGATGTCTCTGTTCTCACCTGTTCACAGTATCCCTCAATAAATAATTTTCACTGTGTTTTACATTTACATCTGTTTGCTATTTGATTTTTGCCAGCTTTTCATCTTATTGTTCTCACTGCCTACTATGAGTCATTTTGTCTTTGAGCCATTGATTTAAGGTGATTTGGTGTTTTCAGTGTGATTACGCTGTGATTTTTTGTTTTCTCTCATTTCTTTTTGCTAAGAGGTGTCTTGAGAACCCTGAAAAGTGCTATTCCGTGAAAAGTTCCATGAAATGTACTGTTAGTTCATTTCTCTCACTCGGATCTGTGTATGTGCATGGATGTGTGCACTTGTGTGCCCAGTTTTGTGTGTGTGTGTGTGTGTGTGTGTGTGTGTGTGTGTGTGTGTGTGTGTGCACTCCCATTTATTTTCTTTCCCTCTGCACTGGACTAAGCTGCATGATCACACAACAAAAGACTATTGTGCTGCAGCAAAAAACCCTGCTCCAGGGAGCTGGTAGTGGGCCACAAACAAAGGCTGGTTACATTGTCTCAACACAAGCTCATGCATCAAGTCAACACTGGTCTGCCAATACGGCCCTGGACAGAGAGCAATGAGTCTATTAGGGTTAGGATATGACAGTGAAGGATTAGGAAAGAGACATGGTTGTGGAGAGATGTAAGGATGGAGAAAAAAACATGGATAGAGGACAGCGGGATGCAGTTTGAGGAAGAAGGGAGAGAGGAAGATGTGAGATGCATGAAATTGGTGGTGGAGGGGTGAAAGGGATTTGTGTGCACAGGAGAAGAGAGGGACTGGAGAAGAGGATAAGTAAAGGAGGGATGAGGAAATGGAAGAAAGGGAGGGTTTGGTCAACAAAGTGCAGCCAGCATAGCAGGAAGATGAGAGGAGGTGAAGTCAACGTAAACAGAGAGCTGTGTCAACAGACAAGACTCCTGCCTGGGCTCCAACTGGGTCGTAAAGGAACCAAATCACAACGCTGGTTCAACACTCACAGCAAAGGCAGAACAACAAGGTAATATGTCAGGGCTCAAGCAGGAAACTGACTGGTGTGAGTCAAGTGGTCAAAACTAACTGTTGCTGTTCAACACTAATTCCAGCAGCCATTTTTTCCTCTTAAGACCTTGGTCAGAGAGAAAATGCTTTCTTTGTTCTGGTCAGATGCCTCTGCACTGTTACTTTCCCAATCTGACAAGTCAAATTAACAGCGGATCCATCAGTGCTCACAGGCACAAAGAGCTGCCATTGTATCCGGGAGCAGGTCTGCTAGGCCACATTTCACCTTTTCCACACACGTGGGTTTTGAGGGGAAAGTGGTGACCAGCACCTTGGTTTTCAGAGAAGGAAGGAGAACATGTGACAGAGATAACCACGTCAAACCATTAGGGATGAGTGTTGACTTCCATCACCACACACTGAAACATACATAATCCAACCTGAGCATCAAAGAATAGAATAGAATAAAACAGAAAGTACACATAGATATACAATACTATATATCATGTAGCACTCGGTGTAAAGGAACTGGGGTCATATTTACCACTGGCATTTTTCCCGCAGATCAGGTGCTCATAGTGCTGCAGGACCCCCCACAGCTCCGCGTCATTGTTCACCACCCCCTCCAGGGCCTCCGCAGTCACGGGTGCGCAGGCTGACCCTGAATCCGGCCCTGGCTGACCCCTCTCGGCCATCAGCACCCTGGCTCCTATCTCCTCCACCAGCGCTTCCATGCATGCGGTCAGGCAGATGGCTGCATACTCGTGTATGCGCACGGAGATGCGAGTGTCCACCATCCAGCGGAAGAAACGTCCCACGGAGAAGGAGAGGCCGCAGCGGGCGGACTTGCCCTTCCTCAAGAGCTCCCCAGCGCTCATACTGTACATGGAAATAGCCTTAACCGTAGCAGAGACACAGTGGTCGGCCAGGGCCCAGCTGAGCACCAGCCTCATGGCGCTCTGCACCTCGAAGCGCGTACAGCGGCAGTGCATGACGCTCAGCCGCTGGGCCTCTCTGGAGATGCGGATCAGGGCCCGGCGGAGAAGAGCGGCGAGGCGCCTCACGGCCTCTGGGGAGAATACAGGTGTGGGACCCCCTTTACTGCTCCAACTCCCGGCCACTTTACGCAGGATCTTGGCCACCTCCTCCTCGGTCCAGGGAAACTCTTCCAGCTCTGGCAAACGCGGGCACTTGGAGAAAATGTCCTCGGGATCTTCAGGGAGGACCGTGTTGACCGTGTCCCAACTGTTGTTCCTGCTGTTCATGGAGCCGGAGTAGTACCACCAGTTGCCCCGGTGAGGGGCCGTCATGAAGGCCTGCGAGTTGGACTTAGAGGACGACAGGCTGAGGGACTTGCAGGAGTCACCCGCCCCGTAGCCTGAGTCCAGCGTCAGGTCCTCCAGGGTTTTCATGTGGACGTTGCTCATCCCAGCCATTATGTCAAACAACTTCTATAGAGATGATGTGAACGAGCGGTAAACCTTATCTGTGGTTTACCTTAAAGTTAGTCATGCAGCACTCGAAACTCCCCGCCGAGCTGGCTCAACTGGTTAGGCAGCGCAACACTTGTCAGTCATGCCGCGGAGTTCAGTTCACCGCAGGACAGCGAAGTGGCACAACTGCAAACACGGGAAAAGAATCCTGATGGATGTTTAAATTCTTAATCTGAGTCACGCTGTCGCCCCATTTATAAAGTTGAAAGAGTGGGAAATGAGACTCGAGTCAGCTAATGCGCACCCGCCTCTCACCTTTCCCCCGGGCAGCGTAGAGATTTAAACTTTCCTCCACATCCACACTCCTTGCAAATGAGACGAAATGTTCCCCTCTCTCTGAAGACAGTCGTGCCCAAGTTCGCCGAGAAAATTAAGTCCCATGTATCCGCTCAAGGAACTGAAAAGGTCTCGCTTTTGATTCTTAATCGTGAAAGTGTCCGAGTTTAAGTCATCGATCCCCAGTCCGTCTGCCTCGTCAGAAACAGCCTGCCGGAGAGACTACTACAGATGTGCCAAAGGAGGGACGGGCGCTGAATGACAAGAAGGGCTCAGCTCAAACACCAATCAGGAGACGATACATTCTCGCAGGAACCAATCAGAGCCTGCTCCAAATGTTTCCAGAGTTAGGGAAACAAAGTAAACTTAATTTTGCCTGAAAATGAACACGAGGCAAATCCCCCAAACATGTATGACCTACATGTTTGTTTTTAACGCACGAATTTAAAAAAAACAAAAAAACACGTGTCCACACAGCATTCCACAGGGGATCAATTACTAACTCTAAAAAACTCATCTCCAATTGTTCCTCTTTATGTGTAAACTGGTACAATTAAAAAATCCTTAGAATATTATGCAGTACTTATTTTGCTTAGGAAACTGGTTAATTGGCAGATTAGATTAGACATTATTTCCGAATCTAATCACCAATCGACTCAATCCTCTAATTAATCCATAACAGTAAATCTGTGAGTAAAAGATTCATGTTATTTTTACTAGGGAAAGGGGAATTTTTCTGACTAGGCAGTTAACTGAAAACTACATTCACACCAAGTGCACTTCTGTTATCTTCCCATGCAGACTCTGGGGGGCTTGGCTTACTGCCCACTCATTAGCTGATCTCTCACCCACAGCCTGTAACAGAAATTGAATCTGCAAAGCCCTTGGTAATAGTGCAGGGGGTAGCAGAGGGTTTGCTTTGATTTGATAAGGTATCTCACTGAAAGTGCATTTTAAAAGCTTATTAAGAATTACAAGGAAAACATATGTATGTGATAACTGCATCCAGTATTTTTTTTTTTTTTTTAAACCAATTTCATGTGTGTTTGCTTTTATATTTACATTTCTGTGGTCTGTCTTCCAGTTTGTGGAGCACAAAACAGTGTTGGTAGGTCCCAAAAAGTGGAAAATCCTAATTTCCAAACAGTTTGAGAAAATCCACTTATGAAACCTCACCAACTGGGTGACAACGTTTGTTGTTTCAGGTAAGTTTGCTTATATGTTTGAGGTGAAATAAAAATCAAATATGCCGTAGAGGCATGTATTAACCTGCTTCTCATCACTCTACACCCACGCAGACAGGTGGGGTGTGTCCCTGTAGGGAAAGAGTCCAACACCATTACATAAGGGATTCAGGGCAGCACACTCACTCTCATAATAACATTACACACTCACATACTGCAATGACTGCTGCATGCGGTGAGAGTAAGTGGAAAAGACAGATAAACCTGTGGGCTGCTGGACTTATGACTCCTCCAGATAAAGGATAGAACAGACACCCAGCAGCCATTGACACATGCACACACACACATCAAATTTTTGAATCACATTTTGGAGAACTGTGTAGGGAGTCACCCCCCAGTTGGGTTTGTTAGTCAAAGCCCAGCTAGTGTGATGAGATCAGAGGGGACACAGGCTGTATAGAGATCACAGGAGGTTAGCACTTGCCTCATCCAGACCTCATGTAGCTGTGGTGTGGTCAGCACTTACCTCATGGCCTCTTGGTGTATATGCTCAGGATAGATACGCTCAAACACTGGGCCAGCCCAAGACCAAGAGTGAAATGTCACGGTGGATCAACAACTTCACTCAAAACAAAACCTCTGCAAATGATTAAATGTGGTGCAAAAACATGTCAGCTCTGCTGGGGTTCAAAATGTTGGCGATCCCTTATGTTTCCCTTTCTCTCTGCGTTGGTCATTTGAATTAAAAAAGAAAAAAAAATGACGTTAGATCCGTTTAAATTAGATTTTCTAACTGGATGGAAATTATTGTAGGCTTAGAGAGTGTTTGCACCAGGACACAGTGAAGGTTGCAGGGAGGTTATGATATTTCAAACATTATATCATACTTACTGTGGTTTTCAATATGTCACTGTGTATGAAAGTGTACAAGGCCTGGAAAGCCCTTTGTGGAAAATGCCCTGAAGGAATTCAGCTTGAGAAAAATCTTTCAAAAACCCACTTAAAAATCAGTCCAACACGATTGTTTACAATTCGGTGGGATTTTTTGGGCCCTATCATGTTCAAATAATCAAATTGAAATGGTTTGGGGTGTAAACTAAATGTGAGGTTTTTGTTGCTGTAGAGAAACCCATCTGTTAAAACAGAGAAGCTTGAAACAAAAAGCTGCTGGAGTATAGAGCAGATAGCTGACTTTATCATATCATACTGCCATATGACTGTGATTGAGAAAAGTTGCATCATTTACACACAGTCAGTGATCAGTGAGTCACTGTGGGAGTTGTTTGAAGCAGAAGTATTTATATTTGGTATTTTTTAAAATAATTTGTCCACATATTGGTAAAGACTATCTCATCTTAAGTTGAAAAACTTAAACTCCTTTAAAGTGTCAGAGGCTGTTCAACTATTTCATCTCTCAGGCCATGCATGCACCTGTTTGTGCATGAGAGTGGAGCTCCCCCATGTGGTCAAAGGGGGAACAGCAAGTTGTTGCTTTTTTATGTTCTGGATGTGGTAGCTGTTTTGACAAGTGCCTCATAAATTTCAGAGGAGAAAGAAAAAGAAAATCAACAGAATGATTTGGACATAAGCATAAAATTTTATTTGCAAAAAAACAAACCAATGAAAATGAAGTACAATACATTCGTAAAACCTTTTTCTCTACAAAACAATTTCACAGAAATTACCTTGGAATGTATATTCCTGTTTTTCATTTTTATGTTTTTATATATATTCTTATATTTAATGTGTTTCTTTTTTTCTCCTTAAATAGTCCCATGTGAATGTTAAATGAAGTACAGTGTAGACCTTTTCCTGTAGAGGCAAAGAAAGGGTCTTGGAGGGCATTGTAACAATCATATAGTCAATGATAGATCATTAGCTCTCATCCATATACTGTATGTCCAGCCTAGAGTCCTCTGGCCGTTCCCTGTCAATATAAGTACCACGTTGCATAAACAGAGGCATTAGGAGCCTGGCATCCGGCCAAACTAATGGGAGCAGATGGGGTCACGCTGGACTGCAGCAGCTGCCAGTGTGTCTCCATCACCCCTTCTGTTCCCTCTCATCCCTCCTTCTTCCCATCTCTCCCTTTCTCTCTCTGCCTCACCTGCAGGCCACACCGGATTCACCGTGGCCACCAACGGTAAAGGTATCAAGACGGTCAACTCCAACCCCAGCCACGCCGCTCCTTCTTACCTCTGAGCAAAATGCAACAAAAAGACTGACACATCTGTAATCCGTTGAAGATAATAATTTTCTTTTTTTTAACAAACAGTGTTTCTGAATGTACAGTGACATTGCAACCTGCAGATTAATAATCTCATATTTTTTGTCTGTCCCTGCCCTTTCCTCCGACCTATAGCTTAAAAACTGCCAAACTCTGATAAAGGCACACATATGTGAAGTAGCCATGCCTTCCTGTATCATATCCCGTACTTAACTCACTTCTGTCAGAGCTTTATGCAAGCTTAAAAGAAGTGTCTCAATGCTTTCAATAGCTCAGCTTATTCTGTCTTGGTTGGTATTCATATGTTAGAGATAAAGTATTTAATCCCCAAAAATCCAATATTTCAAAAGCAATACTCAGCTCAGCAAACGCTTAAAACAATGGAGACAATGTTAAATAAAATATGAGAGAGCTGTCCTAGTCCACTGCCCCCCCCTCCTGTTACAGTTTTAAGTATGTTCCAGTTGACTGAGGTTAGAGAGCTAGAGGAAATGGAGGACGCCATCAGTAGAATAAGAGTGTGTAAACTGTTTTCAGTGTTTTAGAAGAGAAAATAGTGCCCCAATTTTTAGTGCATTATGCATCCGTATTCACTTATGGCAACTGGGAACCTCATTTGAATAGCTGAAACTCTGGACAGCAAAATAACCTGCAATTAATGACCTAGAATTCATCGAGTTGTAAACAATAGCTAGTCTGAACTTGGGTGAAGCACATAAAACTCTTATTACAAAATAGCTGCGAGGCTATCTATAATGTTCAAAGGGATACAAATACACAAATTGGCGTGACATTGAGAAGACACTGTGACATGGATAGAGGCAGAGGTGAGGTAAAGATAAGAAAAGAGAGAGAGAGTGAGAAAGAGAGAGAGAGAGAGAGAGAGAGAGAGAGAGAGAGAGAGAGAGAGAGATGAAGTGTCGGTCAGTTTGCAAAAGGGCTTATCTGACCTAAAAGCTTTGCGTTGACATTGTTGAGCCGATGCTGTGTCTTTCTGCAGATCGTAATACGCAATGACCCACAACAGCAGATATCAGAACATCAGCACCTCAATCAAAATAGTTAATAGGATATCAAACAGGTAGCAGTTTATCTAATTAGCAACACCAAGGACAGAAATCCTCTACTCAGCCTACTCCACCATGTCTGGATCTATCTGAATAACGTGACACACATTCTATTAGGCTCCCATTTAAGGACGTGTTAGAAAAAAAAGAAAAAAGAAAAAAATCTTAGGTTGTCTTCACATCTCCTTGTTAGAAAAAGGTGCTTCCTTCTGTCATTAGAAACACACACAACGAACGCACGCATACATACATACACACACGCACACACACAAACATTCAGCCGCGCACACACGCACGCGTACACACACACACATCAGCTGCTTTCCAGTCTGTCTGAGAACATTGCACCAAAAAGGACAGAGAGAGGGAGAGAGAAAATAACTCTCTTTTCTCTCTGTGCAGTAGTTCAGTCAGTGAGGCAAAGTGATGACTCAGGTCTGTCTGCGTAAACAGCAGACTCCAGAGTTCAGATTTGGACTCCGTTTCCTCATACAGACAAGCATACAAGAGGGGCCAGTGGTGAAACTGAGGCAGCCCTGGAAGGCGCCTGTTTCAAAAAGGCAGAGTCCGGCAGTGAGCGAGCTCCCACAGGTCTCTCTCTCACACAGTGGATCCGCAGGCAGGTTGGGATCTACCCACCGGCGTGGTGCACTATCCCTTGGGGGTTTTCTTGTTCTGGGCGTTCCACATGCCCCGTTTGGAGTGATAATAGTGGAAGAAGTTCCTCAGGCGTAGTCGCTCCACCTCCAAACCGTTCTGCAGCACCCTGGAGAGGGAGGAGGAGCGAAACACTCGGGTTAACATCTGAAGTGAAAATACTAGGGTTGCACCCTGAATGGTCACGATTCACAACGCCCAGTGCCAACCCCCTGCAGATGACTGAGAAGTCTGATGTAAGCATTTGTTATATTGTTGTTATTCTGTATTTTTTTTTTTTTTTAAGTAAGACAGTCAATGTGCCTTACAATACCACAACAAACAGATAAAATATGGCCTATTTCTGACAAGATGCATCTTACTGATCAAAGTTACAAATAACATGGTCACACACAGAGTGAGAGACACACATAGACACACTGCTGCCTATAGTGTCCCTATGGTATTTTTATAATCATTCAATGACATCGCTGCTGCTGAAAAAATGCTCTGCAGACCATGCTGTCACTAGAAAAAAGTCAATAAAGGGACTGTGAATTTAGCCCTCTTTCAGCCTTGGCTGGTTAATTAACTTACAAATTTAATCATAACATTTTCATGTTTTTGATTTTATGTTTAAAAAACACCGGGTACTTTATGAGCGATTCATTTAACCTGACATACTCATATTATTGTCTTGTTACTCTGATGACAATTCAAATTGGCTGGCAATTGAAAACTTCATGTAGCTGCCTTATTGAATTTGTTGATTGCAAATGCTTCAGTGTCTTTGTAGGACTCTGTAGCGTTTGGCTATGATTTATTATGATGGCTTTGATTATTATTAATGTGGTTTATCAACACTGAAATTTGCTGTTTGTTAGAAACACAAACACAAGTATCATACTGTAATAATGGCCCTATATCGTGTTTCATAAACAGTTTGAAGAACAGTTTAAACAAACATAGCACTAGGTCTTTTTCATCTAGGTAAACCTACTGGTCAACAACTATAGCAACTATTCTTTGCTCATCTTTTAATAATTTAAAAGCAACCAGGAGCTGTCTTCAGTAGTCTGACAAGGCTTCTTTCTTCTTTCCTTGTTTTTGTATTGTCTGATTGCTCCTATATCCAAAATAATCAAATCAAAGCAAATGCATGTTGCCACGTATGAACTCGCTCTTTGATAGCTGATGCTGCCTTAAGGCTGTTAACGCTTTGCCTGTGTTACTGCTGCAGTGAATGAAGACGTGCAATGCAATTCAGTCTGATCCATTACCCAACTTGTACAACAAGGAATTCAAGCTCGCCTTCAAAGTAAAAGTTTTGAAGTGTGTTGGCTGAAGCGGTCAATTCAAGGAGAGCTAAACTACATAAAAAAATAAATAGCCTAAATAATGAACATAAATCTTAACTGTTACACAGTCATGTTTCTGCCACTTTTAGACAAGTGTGAATAAAGTACCAATGGTTGAAAACACTGGAATTATCATAGATTGCTGTGATTCATGTGAACGCCTGCAGATGAATTATACTTTATCCACCGACTGTTGACCTACCACAGCGCTAAACTGACAATCTAAGAAACAAATCTAAATATTGTGTCAATGGAGATTCATGTGTGATGTACAACATTGTGTCACAGTGCAAAGTGCTGCCTGTGATTACTGGGTTACCTGTCCAGAAGCTCCCAGTCCTCTCCACCCCAGCGGTCCTTGAATTCCTCCGTGTTCATCCCTCCAATCTTATCAAAATCAGACTTATATATTCCAAACAGGCCAAAGCCATTTACCTCCCAGTAACCTGCGTAAAGAAGAAAAAGAAATAACGTTAAAAAGAGATGAGAGTCCATTGCAGGCTATTGCATCAACAGTGAGTACGATAAAAGGAGAGCTCAGTGTCCATACAAGTATGTGCTTCTGGTGTGAAAGTGTGTATTATGCATGTAAATTGAAAGCCTGCTTTATGAATTCAAAGTTAAGTAGGTATAATTGATGCAATCCCTCACCAGGGGATTTAGTTTGAGCGGTGAGTCACACTAAAAACTTGGCGTTAATATGTTAATATATGTGTATGATCATTAATGCATGCGCACACATGCCTGCAATGCTATGTGTGTGCCTGTATGTGTGTGTGTGTGTGTTACCGTCAGGCTCCTGTGGCGAGCTGCCGCAGCCAAGTCTCATTACGATGGGGGCAAAAGCGAGGCGTCCCTCCACACAGTGCTTCCTGATACTCTCCAGGATGTTGAGAGGAAAGTGGATGTGCAGGTCGCACAGGAACACGATGCTGTGGCTATCCTGTGGTGAAAAAAACACAAACAATTTATAAATCCATTTATTTAGTTTATTTATGTAATCTTTATTTAACCAGGAAAGGCTAATGGAGATTAAACATCTCTCAGTGTCCTGGTCCTATAACAACTTACAATAAAAAATAGGAACTAAATTACAGACAGAAATGTTCATCATCACGAGTCATTGTCATCGTGGATCATAAAGCGGCACTATGAATCAGTCAAAACATCTGCAGCCAGATGTGCCTGCCTCCAAGTCATTAAGGATGACTTTAAATGTATCTAGAGAGACCAGCTCCCAAAGAGTCACGTCATTTTGCAACTGATCCCAAGCAGTGGGGGCAGCATATTTAAATCCCCTTTGTCCCAGTTCAGTACGGGACAGATAGTAGGAATAAGTCCTGGGAGCGAGGACAATAACTTTCCCACCTTATGTGAAGGATGTCGATGTGTAGGTCTAATTCTGCCAAAAAAAAGATCAATTAAAGTAAATTCCACTACGTCTGCAAAATAAAGTGAACATCTAAAAGTCATGATGCCTAGGAAGCAGAGGTGCAATGATTCATTTATTGCACTGATGCATCAATTATAAATTCAGCCAACCCAACTGCATTGATCTGCTAAAAAAAAAAGAAAAAAAAAAAGAATTGGACTTGAACTGATATGAAATGCTTTGATTTTATTCATTCACAGTTCTTGAAAATGTCAATAATATGTTAATTTTGATTTGATTTTGATCAAATAAGTTATGATGCTTAGTGTCAAATTAGTGTACGTGTTTATTTAATGGGTATAAAATTTGGGTGAAAACACTGAACTGACCCGACACAAACTGACACAAATCATGGTTTGCAAACTTGAATCAAAACTGAATCGGCTCCAATTAAGAAAAATCGCTCCTGTATCAACCTGCCAACTCGTAAATCATGAATCAAACTGAATCTCTGTTGAGCCAAAGACTCACACCCTTACTACAGAGAGAGAGAAAAAGAAAGCATCGGCACGCGTCCATGAGTCTGTGTGACATTTTAGTTGGGTGTTGTGTTTTCATGTGAGGTTGTGAGCACGCAGAGGAGCGCCTACATACGCCTCGTGGCACTTGGGATTAGAGAAAGTGGAGAAGTCTGGGCTCAGCGTCAGTGGCTTGTCTTTATTTCTTGAGCCCCCGGGTCATTCAGACATGAGTGACAGCCCAGTCGTCCCGCTGCGACAGCACTGACACTCAACTGAGGGATCAATGTCTACCCAAATTCCTGGACACTCTGCATCTCTTGTGGGTGGATGTGCATGTGTGTGAGAGTGTGACGGAGAGGGGAAGAGGAGGGAGGGGGGGGTGGGACGTCGGTGCGGGCACACATTCGCACAAATAACCTGTGATAAGGAGTGTATGTGACAGCTATGACATACACATGACAGTGGAAAGGCAACCAGCTGTCTGACCGATTCCCTGTCATCCAGCTGTGCCCCATGGGAGAGGGCGAAGGGAAGCAGTGGGAGGGCTGCGAGATAAGGGTGAGATCCACAGCATATGACACACAGGCCTCGCAAAGATTAATTCATTATGTATGAGTGTTCTTTCTGTCTGTCCATCAGCCAACTAAGGTCATTCGGTCAGTGTGACTGGGTGACCTTCTGTGAGTGGCTTTTTTGCCAGCCGCACACGCTGTCTTTCCCTTGTGTTTCTGTGCATGCGTGTGTGTGTGTGTTTCCCAACTTTTTCCTCTTACCTCAATAGTATCCACTCCAATCTGCAGTCCTGCTGAGCGTTCAAAGTTCCCTTCCCTCCTGAGGTACTCATATCTGTCAAAACAGAAATGAACACACAAGATCACTGGGCAGCCATTCAAAACTCTTCTCTTCCGATGTGCATTTGAAATATTTTCGAATAGTAATAATAGGTGTTTTCACTACGTCGACATTTAGCAATGCTTTCTGCAATGCTCCACCCAAGTGGTCACTCTTACAACTGCACCATGAGCATAAGTCAAGAGTACAATTCAAAATATGGAGCTGAAGCTGATAATTAGCAGAGTTTAGAACAGGACTTAAATGTCAGGTCTGTTTACATTGAACTCAAGTCCCGGATGGTCGTGGGATTTTAGGTCAGTATAAAAAGGGTATCTCTCGCTCTTTCGAACACACACACATACCTGGGCACAGTGCTCTCTCTTAGCGCTTGCTCCACATCCATGTCTTCACTCTCAAAGTCAACAATGATGATGCTGAAATTGTCATCTTTGGTCTGCCGATGCAGATTTTCCATGTCAGAGATGAACTGCTGTACCCAGCGGGCCTGGTTCTTCACTGAAGGATGGAATAGAAAAAAAATGGGAAAAATGTATGTGATATGTATGGAGATAGCACGTTAACTATTTCAGCCTAAAATGTAAATAAATAAGGCAAAAACATGCATCACCTTACATTTAGCTTGTACTTTGACATATTCTAATTGGATTCACTGAAAACCAGCTTGACCAAATTCCCTAAGAACTTACCTGGGACCACAAAGTGCACCATGACATCCCTCCTCCACTGCAGCATGACAGGCTGGCAGAGGAGAGGCTTGGCGTAGGCTGTGCCCCAGGGGGTGGCGCCGGGCCTGGCAGGGGATCTGGTGGAGGGAGGCGGCGGTGGGGTGGCGAGGCTGGAAGTGGCAGCCGAGGGGGCTGAGGCAGGTGCCGAGGCTGGGGCCGAGTCAGTGTTCTCCAGGCTTTCTTCCCCCAGGCGGCTGCGGTGAAGCAGCAGGTAAATGTACTCAGACAGACGCACCACGCTGCGGCCTCTCTCCATCAGCTCCAGCTCCACCAGGTAACGGTTCCCCCTGGCTGAATCTCGGCGCTTCTCAACGTTGATGATCCGCAGCAGAGTGTAGATCCTGGCACACAAACAGAAACAAAGTTAAACCATGCAAAAAAAAGATATTTCCACTCATCACCACTGAAATCAAACCAGCCAGATAGTTTCTGTGTCAATTGGCAAGTTCCCAGGTTTCATTTGTGACACCCAAACTGTGCAAAATGTACATGTGAACTCAACAGCAACAGCTCTACACAAAAAAACAATCATAAGAGACATATACCCAACATAATTCACAGCCCTCGAGGGTGAAGAGATTTGCTGGGAACTCTCAATGAAACTCTTTGCCCCACAGGCTGTGGAATGCGGTGGGTATCTCTGTTATTGGAGAGAGCTGTTGCTGTTGATTTTTCCATGTGTACTGTTTCGGACGGTTTGAGCTCCCCAAACGAATTCCCATCCAGCCCCAATCTACCGAAGTGAAGGCAGACAGGAAAGGTCAGTCGTGGCAGACTAGAAACCTCACACAGAAACTCTAAGTTGCAATGGGGGTAATTGGTAAAACAGCTTCTTTGTATTTCGAAAGAACTATTCCTTTAAGAAGGCGTAGACAGGTGGTGCATGCTCTGAAATCATGGGAATATGAACGAACGTGAAAGGCTATGAGAATGAGACTCTGTCTATCTCTGTGCATTTGTTACACCAGAATCATATAGGCTGGCAAATGAATGTTTGTCTGTATGCAGACCACTTCAGAAATGCTGCAGTTCATTATCTATAAGGCACAGTGAAGTCAGCATGGTGTGATACAGGAAGAAAATCAAAGCAGAGAAAAGTTAATTGCCAAGCTACTTTAGGCGAATAACACTGCAGGGTTTGTAAGCACCACTGCAGAAAATGGTAATCAGCAAACAGAGGTCTGCTAACATGAACTCCAAGCATAGTTAAGCACCAGGGCATGACCAATATGTTCTCAGTGAAATTACTTCTTGCTTTACAAAATGGTTAGCATAGGCGGCCAAATTTGAGCTTACAAGGCAGCAGCAAAACATCAGCCTTCTTCGGGTCTGGCATTATTCACTCTCCCTCTTGTCATCGCTCTCTCTCTCTCTCTCTTACCCTCCATTGCGTTCATTGAGTTTCTCCATGTACTGGGCCAGCACGTCCACCACCTCGCTCTCTGCCAGCTGGAGGTTGCCAGACACGTTGCAGCGAAGGTCGTTCCAGTCCGAGCGGAGAAGCTCAAAGTCCATTGGGTTGACAGAGAAGGTCCTCTGCCAGTTGATGCTCTCCTCTGCCCAGCCCGGCCGAGCCTCCACCTCCTCATAGCTGTAGTCGGACATGCCACCCTCCTCTGGTTCAGGCTCGGGATCGGGGTCTGGGTCAGGGTTAGAACGGTTCGCGTCAGGTTCCTGGTCGGGTTCTGCAGGGTTGACGTCTGGGTCAGGCTGCAGTTGCGACTCCGTGATCTCTGAGGTCCTGAGGTAAGACGTGACCCGGGTTTGACCTTGCAAGCTGCTTTCTGTGGAGTTAAACTTGGGAGGAGTCACCGGAGGAAGAGGGAGGTCTTGGTCATGGGACAGTGGGGCCAGAGGGCTCTCTTTGCTGGGTAGATCAGCAGTGGCAGCAGCCTCTCTCTCTGGAACCTGGTGCTCTGCTTTTCTCTTGCTTTTCTCTGGGTGTTTTGGCACTGCTGCCATGCTGGCTGCCCTGTGTCCTACACTTTCACTTTGTTTGCTGATAGTTCCATTGCGCGGAGGTGTTTTGCCTTCTTTTGTGGGCGGGTTGGGCCAGAGCTGGGGGGAACTAACTAAGCTCCTGCCCCCTGTTACTCCTGTCCCAGTTCGTGTTTTTGCACGCAGGTTGACCAGCTTAGTAGTTTTCCCAGTCTGGTACAGAAAGACTCCAGGGAACACCTCTCTAGGGTGGCGGGACGCTCTCTCCTCCCTCCTCTCTCTCCGCTGTTCCCTCTCCCTCTCCTTCTCCCTCTCCTTGGCCGGCCGAGGCCTGGTGATGTAGATCTTGTTCTCCTCCCTCTTCTCCTTCTTGTTGCTGGTGAGCTTGCCGCTGTCACGGGGATGGGCGTTGTTGCTGTGGGCGGAGTTGCTGAGGATCTGCTTGGCTCGGCTGGCAAGGGCAGAGAGGGAGGTCTTTTGGGGGAACAGGAGCGAAGACTTAGTCAGTTTAGGAGGTGTCTCTGCGCCCCGCTCTCCTCCGCCCGTCCCTCCTCCTTTCCTGCCGGGGCCCAGCTCGGCAGGACCAGTGCGGATCCAGGAAAGGGAGCGACCCTGGACCACGCTGTCCATGTCAGGGGGCAGTACCTTGGATTTGAGCTCTGGAGGCTCCTTTCTGGTGTCTTGTGCCCTGTTTCCCCGAGTATGGTCCCGTCCCCAGTCTCTGTCCTCAGCCCTAACCATCTGCCCGTCTCTCTCGGGGAAGTGTCTCCTCTCCCTTCGGACTACCATACTGTCAACCGCCCCTGCTTCCTCTTCTTCATCCTCCTCCTCTTCTTCCTCCTCCTCCTCCACTTCTCTGCCAGCTGGTGTGGGCCCGGGCCTCGAGCGCTGATGGGAGGGTTTGGAGGTGTGGCTGCTCTGGCTGGGATGAGACGGCTTCTTGGGCGACTGGGTGCCAACTATCTCTGCCTCGTCCTCTGGATCGACCACTTCCTCTTCCTCCAGGAAATCTGGAGACATACAAGAGGGAGTAAGTCGACAGAGTGTGTGCGAGTGCGTGTGTGTGTTTGTGTTTGTGTGATCATATTCATTAATTAATAACTACCATCTGGGTTGGGGAAGAAGAACGGTCTATCATCTTCCTCCTCATCCATCTTCATGTATTTGTAGAATCCAAACCTGGCAGTCACAGCAAGACACACACACACACACACACACACACACATCAACACAGTTCTAGAGTTTCAATGTGCCTTAGAGCATTTCAGACTGAATTCCTTGGTGAGAGGTTGCATGAATCAAAGCCATCAAATTCATAGACACTTGAACGCTGGTTTGAAATAATCAGCACACTCCCTTGTACACACAAGACAGGGACAAATATGCCATTATTTATCAAAGGGATAAAAGCAGTGAAGTCCTTACTTCTCTAAGTAGATTGGAGACTCCCTGTAGAAACACTTGTTCTCCCTCTCCATATGGGTGAGACGTGTGAAGTCATTGGGGTAGACGAAAGACAGATACACCTGAAGAAAGATGTAAAGTCAGTGCCTGCATACAAAAGACCCAAAGTGGTAACCTCTCAAAACACCGGTAGAGGTTACCACATGAGCATTGGCTCTAATTTAGTCAGACGTATTTATGAAGCTTTGACCAACATTAGCCTTTCATTGTCAGTCTGTCACAACAGTTTACTAATCTTCTAATCTTGTATTTGCTTTTTTTTTTGAGGCCCATCAAGTCGAAGGATTCTTAGTCCAAGTCGAAGGAAAGGATTTGCTTCCCAATGCATGCCTTCTCTCTGCTGATGCAGTAACCTACGCTATCCTACAGGGGGTAGCAACGTTCAACACTATCTGTCACTTACTCATTTTATACAGTTTGATACGCTGGAAGAGGTGAAGTGGTGGTAATGTCAAACTAACATGGACTTAGCCTTTCTGCTCCTTTGTTCTCGGTCCAGCTGACCGGAATATTATGCTGACTCTGTATGGGTTCGCTTTTATCAGGTTAAAAGACCACTGCTGTAATTGGACGTACTCCTAATGACCCCACAGGGCTATTGTTAGCAAAAACCACCAATTAACCTGTTAACACACAGTCATGCACATTCGCACTCACACACACACACACACACACACACACACACACACACATGCACTAACACTGTAACACATTCTAAGTGGGTACGTCGTTTGTGTCCCAGAGGGAGGGTGATAGAGAGGTGACTTACAAACTGCAGGCCCTGGTATCTGGCGATGGGAAAGTCTTTGACTACGTAAGTCGGAGAGTAGAGGCAGGCCGGCAGAACGTTTTCCAGCCGGGCAGGGTCGATCATGGGGGCTGAGGGGGGAGAGTGAGAGAACAACAGGAGAGGGTTGAGGGGAAGCGAAAGATCTAGGCAAACAAAATATGTCCCACAGAATGTTTGCTGTTCATGGTTACAGATTTTCGTCTTCAGAAATCTCAGCGTCGAGAGAACTGCAGGCTGGGTGGTGGTCAGGGTAACAGCAGAGAGCGAATGAGGAGAAACACATAGAGAAAATGGAAGCATACAGAACACAGCCAGCCAGACAAAATGACAGCCAAACAGAATGACGGCGTGAAATCAGCCAGACTGATAGACAGAGAAACAGTCAGACAGCTAGCCAGACAGTCAGTCAGTCGGTGAGAGAAAATGACAGCCCGAACGCAGTCAGACTGACAGCGAGGCAGGAGACCGGCAAAAAAAGAGGACACAAAAGGGAACTGTCAGAAATGATGACGGGCAGATTTACTGCTGTAGAAGGTGTCCCTGGGGTCCGGCTTCAGCATATCTGCTCCGTGCTGCATGGTGCTGCCTCCTTCTGAGCCCTGAGCCGGGCCCTGAGGCTGAGGCTCCGCTGGGAGACGGATGTGACTGGCCAAGGTCTGGGGGATGTGGTCCACACTGTTCATCTTCAGGCTGGACTCATCTGAGAGACGGAGGGACGGAGAGATGGAGACAGACAGGACGAGAGATGCAGACAGTGTGGAAGACAGAGACAGATGCAGAAAGAGAGAATGAGCATTATTCATTATCACGCGCGCCTTTTCGACGCTTTGAGCAGCTGTCACATGTGACTGATGCTGGCGACGGGGAAAAATAAATAAATAAATAAATAAATGACACCTTATTCTCCAGCCTGCAACGCTCAGAGATCTTGATTGACCGTGAAAAGGAGAAATGAAGAGAGCGAGGAGAAATAAAAGGAGAGGCAGAAACAAAAGACAAAAGAGCGGAACAGAGGGGGAACAAAAGCCGAGAGGAGAAAATCAGAAAACATTTGGAAGACATGAAAAGAGAGCAGAGGAGAGTCATAATTATCAGAATCGATAGGGGGGAGGGAGGAGAGGGAGCGTGTGATTAATGGCGTGTCAGGAGCAAGGCCTGATGGGAGAAATGCTTTATAATTAACAGGGTGGTCAGCATCGCTTTTATCCTCCAGAGAGATGGAGTGTGCACATTTAGTATCTCCGTGTTTGTGTGTGTACGTGTTCAAAGAAAACCTTTTTTATGGACTTGCTTCTTCTAACAATAAGACATCTGTTGATCAGTTACCTGGTTTCCACTACACCGCTATACAAGCCTTGCCAAGACTAACTCATTATCTGTGTCAGTGAAATCCCCCAAACAAAACAAAACAAAACAAAACAAAACAAAAAATGGAACTCTCCATTTTTTCTTTTGATTCATTTTACACAATGTTGCCAACAGAGGAAGGAGCTGAACTATAGTACTAAAAAAAACAAAAAAAAAAAACAATAGTGCATTCATTTCTGTATGACAAAGCTATTGAGTCGGCTCCTATGTGGTAATGTAGTGGAAATACAGCAATCTATTGTCCTGCGCTTATTTGAATTTGCTTTCACTTCAGCTTCTTCTGTAGTAAAGGTCAGTGTGTGTGTGTTTGTGTGCGCATGTGTGTGTGTGGTGGAGCGGTGTTGACTTTTGCATGTATTTTTTTTTTACTTAATCTGGACTATTAAACAGTCTAAAACACCGGTAGAACGAGTTACTGTAAATCAGTATCAAAATGTTCTTTGGCTAGAAACCATGAAAGAGCAGGTTTATTCATGATGGAAACTAAAATACTTGTGCAGAATCATTGTGGCAAGTTTTATGAACATTCAAATAATTCTTTGTTCATGATTATTGACTTATAACTCCTGAGCGTTACAGAGACACCACGCTGAGAGCAGTAACCCGACATTTATTTTAGCCACGGATGAGGTGTTGGAATTTAGAAATATTCAAGCGGTGAAATAGAGGATTAATCATGCAGCGCTTACACAGTTTGGAGTGCTTGCTGAGGAGAACTTGTGCAAACACACTCTGCCACCTCTGTGCAATTATTCCTCCTTCTCACACTGAAGCTGAAAAGGTTAGGTAAGGGGGTCATAATCACCTCTTGGCCCGTCTCATGCCAAAATCGAAATGGGATCTGTTAACACACTTGTGTGCCCTGGCATCGCGGTTGCTGAGCCACCCATCTCCTAGCAACTGGGTCCATCCCCATGACTTTGGGAAGCAAAAGTTGCTTAACTGAGTTTGGGGTTGACAGCTCGGGCTTGGCCTCAATGAATCACAACAAAACTTCACGTTGAGTGTTACAACTTCTGAAAACACCATGATGTAACTGATGAAACAGAGATCTAATTAAACTCAATAACGCTGCAAAACAAGTACGCCCAGGCAAGCCAACAAAGGCATTTCCCTGCCCCACAGGCGTAAATATACACTTGAGAGAGTGAGCGACGGAGACGGCGAGATGGGAGGATGGAGACAGATGAGGAGATGGAAATGCTGGAATCCAGCGGCTGACATAATATCTGAGGCCATTGCCACCTCTCCCTCAGTCATAGCTGGTCATAAATAAGACTGGTGGTGTTTGGCGTACATCCCCAGCACCCACCCATGTCTGCTGCAGCTCTGCACTGCAAAAAGTCCAAATCTTACCAAGATTATTTGTCTTATTTCAAGTAAAAATGTCTTATTTCTAGTCAAAATATCTCATTACACTTAAAATAAGACATGATCACCTCAGAAATAACTTGTTTTTAGACGATTTTCACTTGTTTCAAGTGAAAATTCACTAGAAACAAGTGAAAATTAGCTTGAAACAAGAAACAAATTTTGCCAATGAAACAAGCAAATTTTCACTTGTGACACAAGTGAATTGGCAAAATTTGTTTCTTGTTTCAGGCTAATTTTCACTTGTTTTAAGTGAAAATTAGCTTGAAACAAGTGAAAATCGTCTAAAAACAAGTTATTTCTGAGGTGATCATGTCTTATTTTAAGTGTAATGAGATATTTTGACTAGAAATAAGACATTTTTACTTGAAATAAGACAAATATTCTTGGTAAGATTTGGACTTTTTGCAGTGTGCCCGAAAGCAGCAACTCCCCAGGTCATTCTCTGCAGAGGAACAAGTCATTTTCCCTTGTAAACTGTGTTGAATTCCTGCGACACATTGCTATTCTTGAATCTATAGTCACCATAAACATCTACTCTCATCATGCTGCAAGTTACACATATAGAGAAAAATAAAGAGATCGAATAGAATAGAACAGAAGCCTTTACTGTCATTGTGCACATACAATGAAACTGCAGGTGCCCTTCACAGTGTCATTTACAATCAGACATTGGACAATCGACCGATTCCAGCGAACAAACAACATGAAGAGACCAATAATGACATAAAAGAGACAATACTGAGGCAGATCTCTGAGATTCTTCTTTTTTATCTTTGCATTATATTTTTTTATTCGCTTTTATTGAAATGTAGTTATTGGGGGCATCCTGGTGGCTCACCTGGTAGAGCTCATACCACGTTTTAAGGCTCAGTCCTTATTGCAGCGGCCTTGATTCACCGCTTTTCTCTCTCTATTATAGCTATCCAATAAAACAGAAATACCAAAAAAAAAAAAAAAAAAAAAAAAAAATCTTTATATGGTTCAGTATCTATTTTTACATGTTACTCCACCAGCACACATCATTTTTAATGCTCCCTCGTAAAAGCCCAACTAGGGATGGGAGCTGTGTGTTAGCTATAATCTCTATATGCACAGCATCAGCCTCATGAGCTTTGGGTAAACCAGCAAAATATTGCAATGTAAATTTGCATTGGACCTATTCAAATAAACAAATAAACTAAATAAAAAAAAAAAAATTGGCTTCACAATAGTACACTCTAAAACTGATAAGCAAATATGGGCTGCTTTATGAGCATAGAAAAAAATCATGACATAAAGTATGCCACTCGACTGGCTGAGGGATAAAAGAGGAGCGGATGTTGGTTTTAAAAAGCCTGGTTCTGTGACATTAACTTAAACTGCTGATCAATACTAGACTAGACTAATGATTTTTTTTTTTTTTTTTATTTGGATGACTTTCTCTTTCTGCTTGGCAAGCTCCCAGTCAAATAAAAATTCAATATGGCTCCTTCATTTAAGTGTCTCTTACCCAAAACTATCACAGAATCTTAATGACTATTTATGATGTATTATGAAATTGAGTTTTTCCACTACAAAGATAAGATCATTGGGAAGCAATGAAATGCAGTGCACTGAACACGACAGTTTGTGCGGCGGCAGTAGGACGGGGCGGCTCTTACCTGTGTACAGGGAGATGTAGGCTGAGTCAATCACTTCATATTTCAAGCCGGGGAGGAATGGACGCCACTGTGAGAGAGTGAGGGAGAGAAAAGAAAGAATGAGAGAGAGCAAAGGGGCAGTAGGGGGAGATAAAGGAGAAAAACAAAATGTCAAAGTATGGAAGGTATGAGAAATTCAGGGGTAGTCCATCATGGTTTTCCAGGCTACGCTGTGACACTCTGGGTGTTATTGATCTGAGCGGCATTACTGGATCGATCTGACGTCAGCCTCTGTACACACACACTTAACCAGACAGAGAAGAGGAAACAGGGAAAGGAAAGTGGGGCGGATGAACAAAGAACAAGTAATCAGGGGCCGCAAAAAAAGGATAAGCAGTGGAGAAATTAGCAGAAGAGAGCAAAGGACAAACACAGACGAAAGCCGAGAAAAATCACTGCCAGCAGAGATAGGATCAGAGCCCTACGAGTAAGACAGGGGTTCAATAGGAGTGAATGGGAGCCTCGAGTAACGGCCAGAGAGCGAGGAGTAGCGTGGAGAGAGAAAGACAAGCTACAATTCTTTTAAATAGATTCCACAATTACCACGTCACTTCTGGTTACACAGGCTATAATCACAGGAGACAGGTCATTTTCCAACCCTTGGGCTGAGAATACAAATATAAACACCCTCCTCGGGCTCATGCAAATGCCTACACATGCATACACACACACACACACACACACAACACACACCACATATCCATACACACTTGCAGGATTTGCTATCAAGAGTCCACATTTTGTCGGTTGGCATCTTTACAAGTCGTTTAATGTCATGCTTGGTGTTTAAATCTTAAAACTTATCAAAACCTTTGAACATCCGCCAGAGAGGTAACCCCACTTGTCTCCAATGACGTTTCATTTATTTCAACATTTCTTTTTTTTATAGGAACAAGTATATAAGTATAATATATTATGTTGAAAAAAGGCAGAATAAAGGTGTGAACACATGATGGGTGGTTTGAGCTGTGTTTCCTGCTAGGCTGGACACAGAGTCAGCGTCGAATGTTATTTAGCTTGACTATCAGTCATATAGGAAAACAGACCTCGTAGCCTCCATGCTGTGTTTTCTTTTTTGTCCTAGATCATGATATTTTTTAAATTTATGGCAAGAAAATGACACGAGATTCAAGACAATTGTGGAAACAAGTTGATTAGCACTGGGAACAAGTGGGATTACCTCATCCCATTTTTTTTCACTTGTTTGAAGATATGACTTTCAGACTCAATATGAGACGGACTGACTTGTTAAAAGGGGGATTTTTGCACAGCACAGCACTGATCAACACACTTTCTGCTAGCGTGTAAAAGCCCAAAATACAACATTTGTTATGTCACTAGATCTGTATTCCTTTCCTCAGCCTGCACACGCGCTCACATATGCGCACATACACAAATGACAAACAAGGACACAGAAAGGCAACACGCTGGGCAGCAGCAGGGAGCGGCCCAGCAGGCCAAGCAAGACTTCAACTCGGTGTCATTATTTCTGTGCGAGTGTCCTCTCAAGGTCAAGTAAGAAGGCCCTTCCTCTTCAGGGATCAATGGAGCTTGGCGTTCTGCTAGTGCCCCATCAGCCCTAAACCCCAAGACACAACCACACACACACACACACACACACACACACACACACACACATACATACACACACTTGATTCATGAGCACACACATATTTTACAGCTTTGTGGGTATTTCTCCCATTACCTGTCTGAGCCAATAGATTATTTGATTGATTCCTGTAAGGGAGGTCGTATTGGCCAGGTTTGAATACAGGCACGTGTGTGTGTGTGTACTTTATATGTGCACATACACACAGTAGCTGTGATGTTCTGGCAAATGTGAGTGCGCACTCTGTGTGTGTGTGTGTGTGTGCAAGTGCATTTTCTGTGAAATAGTGTTGATGGGCAGCGGCAGGAAGAAGCCGAGGCCTACTTGCTGGCCCCACAAGTTCAACAGAGAGGAAAGAAAATCAATATCCAAGAGAAAATAATAAAAAGTACCGATCGCAGAGCAAAATGGCATGGGCAGCTAGCGGTGATGTTTCATCATGTTTCATCACGCCTGGGCCAACCAGTGACATATGAGTTTTTGATATTGTTTTCAGTCAGATGACCAAGAGTGTGCGTTGTACCACCTCAGAGGCTAGGCTGATTCCCACTGTAGCGATACACACACACTTACATGCCAGCATACACACATACATACACACAAACACATGCACACACACACACACACAAGTAGCCTGCTTTACTCCGGTTCCATTAGACAAAGGTTATTTTTTATCCCTTGACTTTCAGGAGTTTATTGCTTCAGAGCGCACTGGCTGCTGTTGTTTTGTTTGTTTCGCTCAATTCAATTGGCTGCTCCAAAGCCTGAGGTGCTATTGATATGAAGTTGTTTTGCTAGCACGACACATAAGAGGTAATGAAATAATGAAACTATCTGACCTTTCTCACTTTGAATAAAAATCAATTTAGTTTTGAAGCCAGCAAGATTAACAGGAAGTAAACACTTGCATACCGTACAAGGGGGGGGATACTCTCCCGATCTTTTCCTGGTTCTCCTGAGGAATAAATAAGTTACTGTTTCCTTCATTATTGTTGCAGTATCCTATCTGCAGGCAGGACCTGTATTATGCTATCCTTGTTTACTGTAATCCATGTCTCCTTCCATTACTCAAAGCCTTCCAACACATTATCTTCTAATGAGTCATCTAATTTGCCATGAAGTAAAGGGGTAATGAAGGGGAATACGGAAGGGAAGAAGAGGAGGAAAGATGTTCCTTTGAATTAGACACCTCCGGCGGGAGGAGGCTGCATGTCAGATGGTTCATTCAGCGAGAGAACACAGAAGTTTGCTCCGCTCCGTCCATCTATCTGTTTTCACTCTCTCACTCGCATGTGCACACACCTGGCTGTGGGCTCTAATTGGTGGAGAGGTAAATAGAGAAATGTCTGTGGCAGAATGGACAGCAGAACAAGACAGATGTTAACAAGCTTGCCGCCACCTGCCTGAGGGAACAAGACAAGACCAGAATAGGACTGCGCTGCTGTGTCTACAGAGAGGAAGAGAGACAGCAAAAAGACTGAGGAAGACACGCAGGCGGAGTGTAAGAGCTCGGCAAAGTGGCTCCTGTGTGCCCGTGAGATATCTCCTTAATCCCAAAAGGGCTTCGGGGCTTCATCCAGAGACCTTTGCCTGGCCCAACACATATTGCTCATTTTTGGCAATATGTATTAATGTAATCCTTCCCAAGCACGGATTGTGATTGTTCAGAAAGTTAACAGTCAGTCCACCAACTTTTGCGAGATGGTATTTGACAGTACAGGTGCAAAAGAGTGACAGATGAAAAATGGAGGGGGAATTCATATTGCATGTGGGGAAACGACGTGCGTCTCTAACCTCTGGCAGCCCCCAGCACTCGCTCGGTTCATGACAACTTATTTTGGGTCTCAGTGAAATGCAGACTCTATCTTTACATATTCTTGTGCTGCTGTCGCCAAACAAGCGCATGACCCTAAAACAGAGACTTGATTCGGGGTGACATGTTGCTCACAGGCTAGAACTTGTGTCTCATAGTTGTGACATCAAAAAGACAAAGTGACAAATCCACAGTCAACAAGCTAATGTTGGCATGCGGTAACAACTTGTGAGCATCTGTCTTCACTGTGCAGCCAAAGAGTTGAGCTGCACTTTTCTGCACTGCAAACACATAGATCTCTCGAAAACAACTTGGGCGATTATGTATAGGCTGATACGTTGCTATGCTTGGGCAACTTTTCTTTGCGATGGTAAGGCACTTCAGTGGTCAAAGACCCGTGAATGCATTAATGATCAGCCTTTTTTTTTTTTTTTTTTAGCAAAGATGATGGCTAAATACAGTGGTGGAAAAAAGTTTTCGGACACCCTTAAAATTTTACACAATCTCAAATATTAGCATGAAATATTTGTGGAAAAATCTTTTTTGTGTTTCAAAAGGTGTGGTTGCATTAGACAGATACAAACAAATACAAATTATATATATATTTTTTTGTTTATTGTTTACAAGAAAAACTAACAAAACTAAAGTTGGAAACTGGACTCATCTGACCACAGAATCTTCTTCCAATTCCTGGCTGTCCAGTTCTTGTGTGCCTGGGCTCAACGACGCCGGGCTAGCCTCTGTCTCTCATTGATCAGGGGCTTCTTGATAGCCTTGTAGGACCTTAAGCCATGATCTAAAAGTCGGCCACGTACAGTAGTCCAGTAATTTGAGGCCAAAATTGGGGTCAACCTAGGACAAATTGCAATAGAAGCAAACTCAACTGATTTTGTATCCTCAGTATGTCCTGAGGATACAAAAAAAGTCCCAAGAAATCCCATTGGTGGAAAGCTTTGAAAATCACCTATTTATGACCACATATTACCAAAAAACACTGTTTTTAACACACAGGGGAAAGGGGTTCCAAATTTTACTTTCAGATATCACTATAAAAATTCACAAGTTGATTACACACATAAAGACAAGAAAAAAGTCAATTTAAACAGTGAATTAAAAGGTTACTATATATATAGTAACCTTGAATTAAAAGGTTACTATATAACAGTGAATTAAAAGGTTACTATATATATAGTAACCTTGAATTAAAAGGTTACTATATAACAGTGAATTAAAAGGTTACTATATATATAGTAACCTTTTAATTCACTGTTTAAATGTCTCTTCTGGCATTTATTCCTTATATTCCTTATTAGTGCATATCAAATCAGATAATGGGCTCTATTTTCGCAGACCAGGCGAGGCGGAGGCGCAGCGCAGCTGCGCTGCGCCAACTGGGAGTGGCCAAGTGGATTTTGCTATTTTGGCACGCCGTGCGCCTTGGCGCAACTACTGCGCCGTTCCTCCTACCGGCGCAAGGGAGGAGAGAAGGCGTGGAGTGGGTTTGACACAGCCGATTCACTTTAAACCAATCAAATGAGCCCCTGTCCTCACCTTTAAAATGCGCTGCGCGAAGGCGTAATGAACGTTCACACAATTGACATGGAGAAAGAGAGCAGCCGCGACACACACGCAGTGAGGCCAGTCTTGGCTGCTGGAATGTCGCTGGAGCTACCTGCCATCCATCTGTCCATCCATCCATCCATCCATGCATCTATCCTTAAATTCGTCTTCCTGAGTCCCCTGTCTTTCCATTACCTACCTGCCTCGCATCTCTCTTTTTTCCAGCTCTGTCACCGTCTGTTAAAGTTATTGATTTTTACAAGCAAATATAAATTTAACTGTGAAGCCCCCATTTTTAATGAATGTTTTTACATCAAAGGATAATCCTCGCAGTATTCATATAAATACATGTTTGTTTTGCAACTTTTGACTCCTGTCACTTACTGATGCAACGACATACTAGAGATTAAAACCGGTTCATGAAAGCTTTTACATTTGCTGTTCTAAACGCCCAGAGTCTGGCAAGGAACCGATGCATTTTACATTTTCTATATGTGTGGAATCAGGGTTTCCCCTAGAAAAAAAAATTGGCACCGGACAATGTGACCGGCAGGTTTTCAATTTACCGGACAAATGTTTGAAATTCCGGTCAAATATTATCTGAATTTATTGAGCTTAAAATTATATGCAGGCTACATAAGAATGACATCAAGGCATGTCAATTTATAGCGTAATATTTTTATTGAAAAGTAGGCTGTATCAAATAAAATTAGTGCCGTCAATTGACTCAAGTGCGTCTAAAATAAATAAATAAATAAATATTGCACAAGCCTGTGCTCTTTTAACATGAACATTGCATACAATTGCAAACAAATGCAACTACAATTTGCAAACAAAAAAACTGGCTCATACCATTTTAATAACGCTGCGTGCTGCCAACTTGAAATCAAATAGATGCAATAAAAACTAAATTCAGCAGCTGAATTAAAATCGAAAGTCTCAAGTGTCTCTCCGCAACTTGCAATGCGCATCAGTCTTGTGACCTTGTTCTCCCCCAGGCAACTTTGCTGCGCTGTTTTGATCCGGTTCTGCAGAAAAAAACCTCTCTCTCTCTCTCTCTCTGGTACATTGGAGACAGGGATCACGCAGGATATATATTTTTTTTTTAAATAAATAAATAAATAAATAAAATTACGTGAAAATTGACTGTTTTAATAAAATTCAAATTGTGCTTAGAGGGAATATTTTCACCGGGCATTTAAAAATTACCGGACTTTGGCTGATTTTAGGCTACCAGTCATAGTCCGGTGATTACCGGATAACGGAAACCCAGTGTGGAATATTTATATATATGGAAGAAGAACTGTGTAGTTAACACGAGCAGCGCCAGACACCATGACCGGAAAAAAGACATCACCATACTGGACACATTGTTTGACTGACAGGTGATCAGGTTGGGTTTCCATTGCGCATGCCAAACGGTGCCAGTCTCCTTTGATCTGACATCAGTTGTGTCGGGACAGTCGATATGGAGATACATTTATGTGGTGATTGAGATTATAGCATTGAATTGTGTTTTTTGTGGTTATTTATTGCATTGTTACTGTGCCTGACAATCTGTGAGGTTTTGGAGACGTGTGCGCACTGCCCGCCTGCCAGCCAAAATTCCACTGCGCCGGCCCCGCTGCGCCTTGCGCCGAAAGTAGACGTGGTTTCAGGAGGCGAGCTTTTGGCGCACCTCGGCGAAGCCTTTTGGCACGAAAATGTCACTGCGCCAGGTTGAATCTGTCGGCACCTCCCCCTGCTGCGCCGCCACTCCCATCTCGGCGAACCTCGGTCTGGGAAAATAAGAAACTGTGCGCCCCACGGGTTGCGCTGGTCGAAAATAGCTTTGCGCGGGGTGCGCCTCACTGCGCCACCCTGCGCTGCGCCGGGAAAATAGAGCCCAATGTGTGATATGCATGTGTAAACAGAATAATTCAAAGAACTTGTAATTGACTTTTTTTTTTGTTGTCTTTGTGTCTGTAATCAACTTGTGAATTTTTATAGTGATATCTGAAAGTAAAATTTGGAACCCCTTTCCCCTGTGTGTTTTTTGGTAATATGTGGTCATAAATAGGTGATTTTCAAAACTTTCCACCAATGGGATTTCTTGGGACTTTTTTTCCCTCACTCAGGACAAACTGAGGATACAAAATCAGTTGAGTTTTCTTCTCTTGCAATTTGTCCTAGGTTTTTTCATAAAACAACTGGACTACAGTGCAGGTGGAACACTGGACACCAGTTTGGTTTGACCCCTGCTGCTGAAGCTCCTGTGATGTCATTCGGCGGTTTTGCCTGCACATGCAGATCAGGATGCGGTCATTTCTTGCTGAAGAAACCCTTGGACGCCCAGATCTTGGTTTGTCTTCCAAGCTGTTGGTTCGTCTGTATTTCTGCAGAGTGTATCCAACTGCTGAAGGACTGCATCTGCACTTCCTGGCTATCTGGCGGCAGCTGTACCTTTCCTGGCTGAGATTCTTTATCTTCAGGTGTGATTCCTGCGTTAGGTTCCTTGTTTTAGCCATTTTTGTGTCTGAAGAACTTTCAAATGTGCTGGCTTTATATAGACACCAAGCTTGGCAACAGAAATTGTGTCTTTTAATAAAAAGAAACACCTTCATCACTGGTACCAAAATGACCCAATACTCAAAATTTCTTATGTATTTTTATGGAACCAATCAATTTCAAGTTTTTAATGGCTTTTTTAGCATTTGTTTAGTATTTTGGCTGTGACTGTACTAAAAGAAATTGCACTTGAAGACCTAAGAGTGATTCTTAATGCAATATTTCACAAATGCATGGGGTGTCCGAGAACGTTTTTCCACCACTGTATGTGAGAGAGGACAAGTTGTATTTACTGTTTTAGTTAAATTTACTCCGTATTTACTGTCAAAAAGGAAGAAAACTTATGAAAGCGTTGGTAAGACATGACAGACAGCAGCAGACAGAGGAATTTAACACTGGCATTAATGGGCAGCCTATTATTGTGATCTTGTGGTGCCTACTGACAGGCGTGTGGCAGCACAGCATAAAAAAAAAAAGACTCGTGACAGACCCAGCAGATATCTCCCTACCACAGCACAGAAAACACACAGAGAGATGTCTGTTTTGATGATTTGGTGATTTTATTGCAAAACCTTTTTTTTTTTTTTTTTTTTTTTTTTATGAAATGAGGAGCAAAACTGAAACCTCAGAAACTGACACGGGTGCACAAAGAGAACGACTGAAATAAATAATAAATAAATAAATAAACAAACAACAAAAACTAACAGAAACGAAACACGAAAATAAAGCTCTTGACTGATTACGCTCTCATTCCAATTGACAACAGGATAGCACTAAACATTTATGTGCTAGAGGATAAATGACGGTCTAGAACCCCCCCACCCCCCCCGTCACAGTGACATGAAAACAGTGCCTTGTTTTTCATGTCATATCATGTCTTGCCTGGGGATGAGGGAACAATATTCAAAGAAAGATGAGGAGGTGGATACAGAGACGGGGTGTTTGATTTTCTGTGTTGAATTATACATTAGCCAAAGTCTCTCAGACCAGACATTTCAGAAAGACAAATGAGCTCAATATCCATAGCAATTACTGGCACAGAGTCGTCAGTGTGTCTTCAGTGATACCCTGTGTGTTCTGAGGTGAAGCGACCCTGCTGCTTAGTCACACCAAGGGCTCTAATTTTGTGAATCAAAGTGCAGACACAAGCAATAGTGCAAACTCACAGCACAAGCTCACTCTGACAGATTTTTGGTAAATTTGTAACCAGAAGTGCTGGCGTAGCGGCGGCGCACCAGCAGGGAAGTTCGCGAGAGGGTTTTAATACCTTATCGGGTGTGGTTAGGGGCTGGCATCAATCTTGGCCAATCAAATCAGCTCCCCTCATCCTCTTTAATGGAGAGGAAAGGCTGGAGAGGCCCAAGAGAAATCTGATAATCTTGTCTGGCAGGTGCAGAGTCACAAGGCGCGAATTACACAGCATTACAGATATGCCATCGAGGGCAGTTGATGCCATTTTTAAGCTGGATTCAAATTTCTGGAGTGGTGACATTCCTGGTCACCGTGTCTTCCATGGGCACATCGCAGGATTTGAGATGGAACAAATTATTAAAAAAAATTATTCTGTTCCTCTTAATTATTAATGAGGCAATAGCATAAGTGCAAAGCTAACTGAACCTCACATTATATGAAGACAGTTCAAAGTCTATTAAACGTCATGCATTCAAACTTCAAATAAAATAAGAGACAGTATAGCCTACTGATGTACCTTAACTGAGTTGCAATGTGCAAATCAGTTATCAGTGTCAGCAAGAGAACCTGAAACATTATGATCAACAACCATCATCTTTTCTTTGTGTTAGGTTGAAATTGGTCTTGATGTTGGGAAGGCATGTGATGCAAAAAAAAAAAAGGTAGGGTATAAAAAGTAAATAGTTGTTAGAAAAATATACTCAAGTAAAGTGCAGGTACTGAAAAATCTAAAGTACAGTAACTATTTGTACTTTGTTACTTCCAACCTCATCTAGCTCAGACCAGACTGATCTTAGGGTTTTAATCGCATCAAAATCACATTGCTGATGTGCATGTAAATAAGGGCACTGAAGAACTCCTGTCACAGTCAAAGAGACAAGTATAACATGCTGGGATTCATGTAATTTTGGAGTGCTCTGCTGTTGGGGCGCCTCCACAACATAAAAGCATGAAAATAGCACATAATGTCTGCATCTGAGCTAAGAGGTGGTTTGAGAAGGTACAGAGCATTTTGGACACCAAAGCTGCGCTGTGCTACCCTACGAAATGCCATGGGAAGTCACAAAATTACTGAATGTATGAGAATGGGAATTTCCCAAAAATCACTTTATTTACAAAAATAGAGCCCTAAAACTATCAGAAAAGCTAACATGACTGGACATGCTACTGCACCTCTAAAACCTGAGTGGCTCTACATGCTAAAACTTAGTGAAAGTAAAAGTGACCGATGCCCTGCTGACTCAATAACTGCAGAGCTCCAAACCTCCCCTGGCATTAATATCAGCACAAAAGCTGTGCGACGGGAGCTTCATGGCATGGGTTTCCATGGCCGAGCAGCCGCATGCAAGCCTTACATCACCGAGCACAATGCCAAGCATTAGATGGAGCGGTGTAAAGCACGCTGCCGCCGGACTCTGGAGTGGTGGAAACATGTTCTGTGAAGCAACCAATCACGCTTCTCTATCTGGCAGTCTGATGTACGAGTCTGGGTTTGGTGAATGCCAGGAGAACCTTCAGTGCCTGACTGCATTGTGCCGACTGTAAAGTTTGGAGGAGGGATAACACTATGGGATTGTTTTTCTGCGATCGGCCTCGGCCCCTCAGTTCTACAGAAGGGAAATCTTAATGCTTCAGCTCACCAAGACATTTTGAACAATTCTGTTTCCAACTTTGCGGGAACAGTTTGGGGAAGGCCCTTTTCTGTCCCAGCATGACTGAGCCCCAGTGCACAAAGCAAGCTCCATACAGGCATGGCTGGCTGAGTTTGGTGTGGAAGAATTTGACTGGCCCTGACCTCAACCCCATCCAACACCCTTGGGATGAACTAGAACGGAGATTGCAAGCCGGGCCCTCTGGTCCAACATCAGTGTCTGAGCTCACAAATGCTCTTCTGGATGAACGGGCAAAAATTCCCACAGGCACACTCCAAAATCCTTCCCAGAAGAGAGGAAGCTGTTCTAGCTGCAAAGGGGGACAAACTCCATATTAATGCCTATGGATTTAGAATGGGACGTCATAAAAGCTCCTGTAGGTGCAATGAGTAGGTGGCCCAATACTTTTGTCCATAGAGTGTACAGACCTTAAAGGGATGAAACAAGAATAACTGAATATCCTGCCCTGAATAAAAATAGGCGTGACCTGAGGATAAAGCTTGCATGATGGCCCTGACCTAACTGAACATGTAAAAATTGCTCAAATATGCTACAACTAACATAGCCTGTAGCAGATTAAAAAATACCCAGTACTAAAATACATGAGCAGAATGTAACCTGACACATTTAACATGACCTGAATATGCAACCACCAGGGTGTCTGCAAGGTTCATCAAGTTAAATTCATGACTTTTTGAGACCTTTTTAATGCCAGTTGGAATGAAATATGAATCAAAATAGCCACTGGAATATACATAAAAATACACATAAGGTTGCTACAGACCTATCAGAGCAAAAATCTGTGTGATCCTGGGATGAGTTCCAACCAGAAAAACAACATACTGTGAAGATGCAACACTTTCCAGACATGTAAAACTAAATTTAAGACTTGAAATGCTTTATTGAACCGTATCAGTGTCACAGTCCCCAGATTCAGTGTGGTTATCTTAAGCCGGGTGTACCCTGTGGGATTTTTGGGCTGTCCCAGATGAAAGGTGACCAATGTGGAAGAAACATGGCGATATCTTTGGTCATGGCTCCAAAACAGTGGACTTATGTTGCACTGTGAGAGAGGTTCAACCAAAGATAGCTGTCAGAAATTTAGGATAACCATCTCACAATGTGACTGCTGCAACGACCTGTGTCTGCAAAGCAACCAATAGGGATGCAGTCTAAAATGATGCACTGATCAACACAAAACTGGCACTAAACCCGATGATAGAGGTAAGATGAGCAAAGCAAAATGGTTCAATTCTCCTCCTCCTCTTCTTTGAATTTTTGCCCAAACACATTACAAAGGCTCCATTCTTGCTTAGCTTCTTTGTTTACCGCTGCAGCAGCACAGATGGATGACGTACACAATGACGTTTTCTCGTATTTTGACTTGTGATGCGGCCTTTAAGATTCAGCATGTGTGATAAGCACACAGTCTGCATACATCAAACTTGATGTGGTGCCCAAGTTTATGAGATCCATGTCACACAGTGTGGCTTGAAATAAACTAAGACTGCTGAAATCGCACAGGCTGTAGGCACCATTAGTCTTTCCTGAGTTATTTCCTGTATGCACTGTGTCCCTCTGGTTTTCTCGCCCAGCTTGTTTCCCTTACACACCTGCCCTGCATTAGCCTTGTCAGCCCTGCCCTTCATTTACCTGCTCATTTACCGTCTCCCAGCCTATCAGCTCCTTACCTGTTACCCCGTCCACCAGCCTGCTCTTCATTCCCCGATTAGTTCACTTTGTATTTCAGTTCGTCTTTCTGCTCAGCCCTTGCCACTTCACTGTCGTTTATGATTTTGACTCCTGCTTCCAGCCGGTTGCTTGTTCCCGTTTCCTTGTGATTGCCTGTTCTCCGAGTAAAAACTTTAAATCTCAGCCTTGCGGTGACTGCATCTGCGTCCACTCGTCTGCTCTCCCCACGGCAATCAGGAACATTCGAGGCAGTTTCATAACATCATTTTTAAACATTTTTTAAACTTTTCACAGGACCTGTAGATACCCCGTATCAGCTCGAGAGACTTAAGCGAGGCATTTGTTGAGGCGGATGAAAGGATATGAAAACATATTAAAGTTCACGAGGCAGGCGCACAGCACGAGTCGGTGTTCCAAGACACTAGCTATCTTTATAATGTTAAGTTGATATGCCAGGTGTGGGAGGCTGCTCTTTGGGATGTGTCCAAACAAATCTGTATAATGAGTAGAGGAGAAGATAGTGTGAAAGAGATACGGAGAGGGAGACATCTGAACATTCGCTCGACTGTGTGCTTTGAGACCCTCAAGAATAAAAAATTCATGACAGGTCACCAAATGGTTTTAAAAAAAAATCATAATGATGTTAGTCATACGATCGGATCCTGGTGTATTTTAGGAAATGATCCCTACTGAGAATTTATGGGTGATTCTTAATAGCAATTTTTACTATCCTCATAAAGATGAAGGGCGTGCATGATCACTCGGTAATCATTACAGCAGTATTGACTGGCATTGATCTTACCCTCTGGGAGATGAGGGGAAAAAACCATGGCAGTAAAAGCATCCCATGCCATTAGAGAGCTATTTTTGCTGTGGGAAAGGTTAATGCTGCTGTTCTCTCTTTTTTCCCCCAAGCTCTGCTCATGACCTATTGGAATAAAAGTGCCAACAAAGTAAACTGAAATACAACTTGGAAAAAAAAAGTAGAGAAAGCCACGGTTGCATGGTGACCAAAAACTGCACGGCAGACAACCTTGATCATGTATAGACAGTAAACAAAACTTCTGAACGACAGCATAACTGAGTTCAGTGCGTACACAGACTAAAGGGGAAATGCGCAACAAAATGAAATGAATGCACTGGAGGCAAAATGTGCACGCGCAAGAGGACAATATCAAAAAGGCAAGAGGAGAAACTGTGAGAGAAAAAGCAGGAAGGCAAGAAAAGAGGGAAGGAAAGGTAGACGATTAGACGGAGAGAAAACTGAATTAAGGCGAAGACTACAAGTCCATATGGTTGAGAAGTGCTGAACTAGCGATGACCCTAAAAGGTGTTGAAGTTGTAAAATAAGGGAAAGGACGCTGAAATATTTAAAACACATATACACACACAATATAATTTAACAGCTGGCTTCGGTTCGCACAGTCCGCCGCTGATTTATATTGAGTAGGCAGGGCATGATGCAGATGCTGAGTGGTGTGCGTGCGCACGCGTGTGTGTGTGTGTGCGTGCGCGTGTGCATGTGTGGTGGGCAGTTTGAGAGGTGGCCAGGCGAGAGCGATAAAACAGGCCCATTAAAATCCAGCATTTAAATCCCAGACCTCTGCCTCTCCATAAACTTGCCATGACTAATTAAGGCTGGACTTTCTTCTCTTCTTTCTCTCACTCCCTCGTTCTCTCAATCACGCCGTTTAATGGCCAACGCTTTCCCCTTCATTCTGTCACATGACGAGCACGAGACATTTTCCATTAGGCCAGCGGAAAGGTCCTGTGATTCATTAAGAAAGATCCAGAGGGCATTTAAGAAACGTGCCACCACCGCCGCTCGCTAGATTTTCGACCGGCTTGTTATTTCTCGTCCGAAAAACAAGAGTTATCGTTTTATTTGAACTTAATTGAAGGGAAACACTGAGCTCACCAGAATGTTGATGGATTGTTAGGGTTCAATGAGGGTGGGAGTCTGGTAACCTGCCTCTTAACAACTCAACAATCCCCTCATTCACTGGCCGGCTGCTCATACATATAAATACAGTTGTTTCCACCCCCTGGGGGGAGCACAATGTATTCCTAACCTGTCTCTTCCTGTCTCAAATGCTGTTTATGTTCCGCCTAGCTGCAGCCATTCTCCCTAATTCATTCACCAAATGGAACAGGAAGAGACAAACACAGACGGAGAACAAGGATTTTCTTTCTTTTCTGGCCGAGAGGTAACTCTTCATCTCTGCTGGTGCACAATCTGATATTTACTCGCTCCCTTTTTAAACCAGCGGTACTAAACAAACAATTTCCCACAGGAGCAGCCCACCTCTGACCATGCAATCACAACTTGGCTCCGAACAGAGAAGAAAGAGCTGTGAATCCACGCTATCTGCTCTTTAACAAATGAGCGTCTGGGTTTCTGCGGATTTATGTGAGCCCTGGGCTTATGCCGTTGTGGGCTAGTCACGGTAAATCTGCTATTTTTGTCAAGGTGTGAAATGTATTCCGCTGTTAAATCACACACAGGGGCCTTGGTAAGACAGCGTGTCTCGCACCAGCACACACACACACACACACACACACACACACACACACACACACACACACACACACACACACACACACACACACACACACACACACACACGTGCATGCAACCTTGATTTGCTGCATGACTTTTATCCACCTCATTAAATTGTTTCTACTAGTGCAAACTAACTTTGATGGCCTCTCTCCCTCTAGCAAGTTGGCTAGAAAGAGAAAGGGAGAGAGAGGGAGAGGGAGGGAGAGGGAGAGGAAGAAGAGAGAAAGAGACGTAGAGAACAGAGGAGGGACTCATCTCCACATAATCTTGGTTCTGCTATTGACATAATCAAATGGACACTGTGCTGAGTGACTTCATGGCTCAATGGGGGAGTGATAATCTGACTAAGAAATAACAGGCAGTAGAAAGAACAGAAACCCTTCCAGTGTTTCATAGATTTCCAATATAGTCTTACAAAAAAACAAAACAAAACAAAAAAAAAACATTCATGTTAACAAACCATTTAGTGTTAAAATATTTAGTATTAAACACTTACTTTTCTTAAAATCTAGTGGAAAAAAATAGAGATAGTCCCACTTGTTGCAGTTTCACTTGTTTCAGGAATTCTTCAGGGAACAAGTATAAATATGCTGACACAAGGCAGATCAGCTGACCACGATCAAGAAAATGGCAGGTCATTCAAGAAAAGTAGAAACAAGTGGGATTAGCTCATCCCACTAGCTGATTTTTTTTTCACTTGTTTGAATAAAAATAAGATTTTTTTTTTTAGCATTTCTGATTTATTTGACTGTCACAGTAGAGAAAGAGACAAGAAGGGCAGGAGAGAGAGAGGGTGACATGCATTGCCTGAGGTCGGATTCGAACCCAGGATGCTGTGGTCAGCACTCAGCCTTAACATGTAGTACAGGCTCTTACCCAGTGAGCCGCCGGGACGCCCTGAAAAATAAGATTTTAAGACCAAATGAGACTAAATGACTTGTTAACATGGGGATTTTGACATCGTGTCCATCTGCTCTCTCAGACAAAGCCACCAAGCTCTCATTAAGAGACCATGTGTCGGTATGCTGTGTAAGGTATATATGGAAATACATGCACGTATGCTCACACACACACACACACACACACACATGCACACACACATATACACACACTCACAAACACAGACTGGCATGCACCCACGCACAGAAACATACTCACCTGCTTTTCTCCTCTCTTTCTGCCTCTGACAATCACTGACTCACACACCCTTACACACACACACACACACACACACATGCATGCACACACACACACGCACACACACCGCCTACGTCTCATCTCGCATCACATCTGTGTGTGATGCTCCTGGCATCAGAGAGCTATCAGAGTTCAGCATGGTGCTCCTCACATCACCCTGTCAGCTCCTCTCTAAAAACCATGGCAACCACAGGCAGCCCACCTGAGCTGAAAACCGCTATATAATAGACCGAGGGCCCGGAAGCTTGAATGGATGGGAAGAGGGGAAGAAAAAAAAAATATGAGGGGAGCAGGGGGTATAAATTGTGAATGGAAAGTGAAAAGAAAGGGGAAGTGATCGATGGCTAGTGGAAGCATGGTGAGAGGAAAAGAGAGGGCAGTGGGACGGGTGAGCACAGGCACAGGAAGAAAACTAACAGAGGAAGACAGAAATACTGTAGAGGTAGGACTAGGTAGCCAGAGGCGGTGAGAGAGAGAGGGAGAGAGAGAGAGAGAGAGAGAGAGAGAGAGACAGTCACAAGGGATAGAAATAGAATGAGAAAGAAGTGAAAAATCCTAAGAAATATGAGCTTTGAGGGTGCAGAAATGATGCCTAAGCTCTGCGAACGAAGCAGCAGCAACTCCAGCGGTGCCGCGGCTGATGGCGATGATGATGATGATGATCATGATGGCGATGATGACGATAACCTGGGGCTCGCAAAGAAATTCATTCCACAGACACATCCACTGATCTCTCTCTTTTTTTTTCTTTTTTTTTTCCCCCTCCCACTCGAAAAAAACAGGCTCACACTAAGCATGTGGGCTCTCGTTTGAAACTTCGCCTTCAAATTAAGCCCCACTCTGCTCTGAACTCGCCTCGGGTGGAGAGCGCGCCACTACTGAGAGAGAAATGATGCAGAGGAGAGGCGAGGGAGAAAATGGAAAGTTAGAGGAGGAAAAAAAGTGCGGTGCTGAGAAGATGCAGGGAGGTGGTGGGGAAATGGCGAGGAAGGAGAGAGAGGTGATGAAAGATGGAGGGATGGAAAGAAGACAGAAGAAAAATGGCGGAGGGATTTTTCAGTGTTTGACGTACGGCCCGTTGGAAGGGGACTAGAGGCCCGGCCACAACAAGTCGTACATTTAGTGGGTGCGGTCACGACCAGATGAGTCCATGGAAAAAGAAAACAACACAGAGTAAGTTATGGTAGACAAGAGGAGACTCTTTTTTTCTGGGCATCTCTCCACCTCAAACACACACACACACACACACACACACAGTCTCCTCTCTTCTCCCTCTTCCTTTCATTACTCACCTGGTCAGCCACCCCTCTGACATCAGTAAGTACTTTGGGGTTCAAGTGGAAGCTAAATGCAAATCTGTCTGCCAGAGGTGAAAACTTTTATTTTTCAGGCCGGGTGAAACGCTTTTACTTTTTCATTCGCCGAGGATCGCCAAGGTTAAAGTGAGGAAAATGAGACGACTGGAGGGGAAAGAGACGCAGACAGGCGGGCAGAGACCTGCAAAGACCGACTTACCCCGACCTCCACGTGATCCGAGCCCTTGTCGTCCTGCTTGTGAAGGATCTCGAAGTAGTACCGTCTGGAGGAGATCAAGCTAAAGAGAGAGAGAGAGAGAGAGTTAAACATTTAACATTTAAAATGAACCTACCTATAACAGGCCGCTACCATCCTTCCAGAGCTTCTCTCGGGACCTCGGGGTCCAAATTAAAAGAAAATTGTCTCCTCCTGCACTTAAGAACACACATATCACGACTGTGATCGCACGGGGACGAGCCACAAATATGCCCAGGAACCAATTTGGGTCACAGAGGAACAAGGTCTAACAGAATTTAATGAGACTGCAGTGGAATACGGTAAACAATTTGACATGAGAAGCAAAGTCTAGTAAGGAAAAAAAAAAAAAACGCGCCAATTGGAACTCATTAACTTATTACCAGGTTAATCAGCCTAGAATATAATGTCACTACGCTACAGGCGAGATGGCAGCACAGAGAGCAGGATAATATCAGCCCGGGGTTGTGAATAAAACGCTACCTCTGAGACCGTGAAGAAGAAAATCAGTGTTCCACAAAAATCAACATTTTTTCACGGCTCGGATGAAGTGCGCAAACACAAACTTTATAAAAAGCTATCACTTTGGATCTCCTAGCAAGACGGACTAATGGTCTAATCCTACACTGTGTATGTCACACTCTCACTAGACACACACACACACACACACACACACACACATCCAGTGACAATGCTTCGTCCTAATCAAAAACGCATCTCAACTAATAGGCTGGCATCTGTTGCTGAGTGAGACACAGAAACACCCCAGCACTGCTCCACACATCATTAGCTCTCAAAACACACACACACACACATAGACTGTTAAGCAATGAAAGAGAGCATTTGCAAATGTGTTTGTGCAAGTGTGCCTGAGTACATATATAACCAGGTATATGAATGCACAGTTTGTGAAAGTGTGTCTTTTATTCATTGACAAGTGTTACTTATAAGGATAAGGTGGTGTCTGGGAAGCCCTGTTTTCTATAAACAAGCTGATGGTAATTTTGTTTGCTTCAGCTTCGTAATTTGTGTAACAACATTTGCTACAACTGAACTTTGGAGTCATTTGGCTCCTCCATATTCATGTGCTCTGATTCACAAAGATACGTGATGGCTTGTTCTTTTTTTCCTGTTGTTTCCTCAGCCTCCTTTTTTCTCTGTGATGATCCCTTTTCTCTCTCTCTCTCTCTCTCTCCTGTCTCCCTTCCTGACGGGAAACAAAAACACTCTCATCCTCTTTGATGAACTCTGCAAGAGTACTGTGTTGTGAACTGAAAATAATCCCGCAAGAAGAGGCGAGCAGATAATACGAGGAGGAGGAGAGGGAAAAAAAAAAAAAAAAGAAGAAGAAGAGCAAGTTCAAGCGAATACAGAGAGGATGATGTACAGATTGCACGATGTTATCCTTGTCCTAGAAAGTAGGTTCAAGACAGTTTCACATCTGGCCACAGCTGTGTGTTTTATGATAACACAGAATAAAGGAAGACAACTGTCGGAGTTAGGAGTTGGTTGGTTTGTTTGTCAGAGAAAAAGCTCCTCTGTTTCTGTTCTGGCACAGCGGTTATACAAGAGTGTGTATGCGCATGTCCTAGTGAGAGTGACCGAGTTGAAAGGGAACGGCAAAAGGCTGAAGGGCGACGGTCACGTTGCCCCGTGTGCAAACACATCGCATCATCCGGCTGCCCAGCGTTCTGTATCCAATAAATCATTGCAGGAGCAGGGAAGCAGTGACAGCGCTCTAAGGTCATTCTCTCATGAATAGGGAACATCTCTGAGAGCGGCTGCTGAAACGGCACTCATCGAACTTAAGTGCCACTTTAAACTCCTGGCACCCTGCTTGCCCTTTCCTCAATGATTCAAATGTATCGCCGCCCCTTATCCCAGAATCTGGAGGTAAAAAATGTATAGGAGGCAAAATACACACACACACACACACACAGTCATGTTTCCATCACTTCAGAGGACATTACATTGACTTACATTCATTTCCTGGAGACTTATCCTAACCTTAACCCTGACCACTACCTGCCTAACTCTAACCCTAACCTTAACCCTAACCTTAACCTAACCCTAGAGTTATCTTACCTTTAAATCAAGTCTTCACCCTAAAATTTATGATTTTCACTAAGGGGACTTGTCTTTTGTCCCGATATGGGAGGCGAGTCCCCACAACATGACTGTGTAAACAGATTTATGTCCCCGCAACATTAGCAATACCTAGACCACACACACACACACACATATGAATCCTCGCTAAATCCTTCAAATATCATATTTTGCATACCGTTCTGACAAAATATACAATCAAAAGCCTAATTAGATTAGTTTAGATTCGATTAAAACTTTAACGAGCCCTGTGGGGAAATCACGTAATCAGAAACATCAGAACCAGAGAGCAGAATTGCGTGTAGTTTTTTTCGCTGCTGACAAACAAACAGCGCAAGATGGGTTTCCTATGAAAAGATGACTATCGGGCGAAACACAATCAGGTTGATTCGGAGGTCTTTATTGGACAGTTTTATCTCAGCGCTCTGATTCTTGCAAATTAAACCGTGGACAGACATGAAATATCATTATCTTAAGATCCCACTGATACATAATGAATCAAATTGACATCTTCATCCGCCTCGGTTTCTTGAATTTCGGTCCCTGATCCGAGGACTGTAGATGTTTTCGGGGACAGTTAGTGCGGATGCTGAACTCACTCACGGCCTGATTCCATTTAATTTCCTGACCCTTCATAAGATTGTCCATTTCGGCCTGTAATCTGGCTCCATCTGGGAGGATAATCTAATGTCAGCCCTGAGAGGATGCAGACTGCCGCCATCAGGCTGACACATGATCTCTCTCTCTCTCTCTCACACACACACAGACACATACACAAAATAACTTTCTCTGTAAGAAAAAAAAATGAATATGAAGGGAAAAATGTTGTTTGGTATATTTCAAACATAAATAAATACAGGGAGTGCCTAAAAAAAAGACATATAGTTCGCTGTATATACACACACACACACACCACTAAATGCATCTGTTTGTTTCCTTTATGTATTTGGGTCTCTCTCTCTCTCTCTCTCTCTCTCTCTCTCTCTCTCTCTCTCTCTCTCTCTCTTTCTATCTTTGTCTGACTTGTATACACACATTTTCCAGAGTGATAGATTGACAACTTGGCCAGTGCAAATGTGTTTACCTGTTATCAGATGCCAGATAAAACACACACACACACGCACACACACAGAAACACACACACACACAGAAACACACACACACACACACGATTGATGCATGAGACAGAGGAGTATCAAAGGTAAAAGAAAAAAAAGATGGTCTGACTTGCAGTCTGAAAAATGTCACATTTTTATTTTTTTTTTTCAAACTTTGTCATGTTTTTCTGCCGAGCCACCTTTAGTTTGTCAGTTTTTTGTAAATAGACGGGGTATTTACAGTGGCCCTGAGGTGCAAAACAAAATCAGGAATTAGAAAACCAAACAAATAAGAAATCAGACAATTTCCAATTGTAAAACAAAAGAGAAAAAAAAAAAAAGCCAAGTGAGAAGCAAAAAAAGCCCCCGTATTGGAGGATCTGTGCATGGTTTGGAACATCTGGAAAATAGGCATTATATCTCTCAACTTTCGAGGCTGCAGATGGAGGGAACATATTTGTCCTGCTGCCTCTTGACGGATATAGAGATTTCATCTACAAATAAAACCTACATGCAGTTGTGGATGACAAATATTTGTTTTTTCACCACCAGGGACCACAAACGAAATCCAGCACAAGTTCAAGAAAGTAACTTCATTTGGGCTGTTCACTGTTGATATTCAACTTAGTATTAACTTTGTATCAGCTGAGTTAAACAGGTCAATGTCAACAGTTATCTTCTTATCAGTCTGTTAAATGGAAATGCTCACTACTCAGTACTTCACTTGACTATTAACTCTGTATCTGTCTGATTTGGGTTAAGATTAGGGCTGGGCTAAGGTGATACTTAGTGGGAAATGAACATTGGTTAGTCCAAATAAAATGTTGCCAAAATTCTCTGATGGAAAATCCTCTCATTAGTTTCCCTAACTTGAAGCCACAGTGAAAGTCAATTGACCACAGGAGAGGCCGGTTTAACAGCGCAATGTTCTGCATGACCAAATCCTCAAATCATTAATAGGTGCACAATAATTATATGCAAAATGCCCACACCAATTGTGCATGGTGCACGAACAGCAAAGGCTCCTTTTTCTCTCAATGCAGAGGTTTGCATGCTCTCTAAATCTTAGTGATTCAAGGCCAGATATTTAGGCCAAGATGGAGCCAAATCAAGAAACAGCTAGAGAACAAAAAGAGAGAAGTGAAAAGGCAATGAGAGAGACAGCCAGAGAGAGAAAATGGTGTTACTGTAATAAAAGAATAAAAAGTGTCTGACAAAAAATGGTGCTTGACTGAGCCTGAATGGAACCAGAGAGACTTTATTAAGATCTCCATTCGGACCAAATGTCTCACAGTGAGCTGAGTGTGTGGCCAGAGAGAGAGAGAGAGAGAGAGAGAGAGAGAGAGAGAGAGAGAGAGAGAGAGAGAGAGAGATGGACAGAGAAAGCAGGAGGGACTTAGACCTTGTTTGTGCATGTTGTGTGTATGTGTGTGTGTGTGTGTGTGCGCATGTGTGCATGTATGTATGCGAGGAGGGTGGGAAGGTCACAGCGGTCTGCCTGTGATGGATGACGAGACGGGTCTCGACTGAAAAAGACGAAGAGACAGAGAGACAGGCGGAAAGCAAGATGAAGGAGAGGCGCTAAATAGCAAACGAACGGCAGAAACAGAGAGGGAATTACAGATGCTTTCTGTATCTTGAAAGGAAAAATACATTATAGTGAATATTACTGAGATTTCATGCCGAGCGTAAAGGCAGAAAAAGATAAATAAAAGAGCAAGTGAAGGGCAAATGAGAGAGAATTGGAAAGAATAGCTATTAGTATGTGACTCAGAGGATGAGTGGGGGCACAAAACAAGAGTCTAATTGCCTGACTAATTGGAGCCTTTGTTTCCAGTCTCCCCTCAATAGGCTGAACGGATAGAGACAGACAAAGGCGCTCGATTGGACTGGATAAGACAAGACACGGGTGTGACGGCTCAACAGTATTCTGCAAGTATCGTCGCTCGACAAAGTCTATTGGATTTGGAGTATGAAATATTTATTTGGCTTAGGATGTATGGCTGGGTTTTGCCTGTCTTGGAACTGCTGTGAAACTCTTTTCACAGGCGTCGTGAAGAATGGCGTCGGACTGTGGCTTGGTCCAAAGAAACACACAAAAGCCCGCTTGCACAAAGGAAACACAAAGACACCCTGAAGACAGGCAGACATATTGACAGAGTCACATTCACAGACACGCACACAAGCTATTGAGATGTGAAAGGCATGGGCGACGCCGTCAGTAATACCGGTACCAGATCCACTCAGGGAAAGGAGACACAAACATAAGAATGCACACACACACACACACACACACACACACACAATATGGAGATATGAGAGGGCAAACCCTGTGTATTACCAGGCTGGTTTGCAGCGAACAGAACGCAGCCGAGGGCTCAGTGAAATGGAGACAAGCACACTCTGTGCCCTTTGATAAACACCAGTTCTCTCCCTTATTCTCCTTCCATCACACTGTCTCCTACAAACCTCCCGTTTCCACTTTTCTAGTATCTCCTCTCTGTTTCCAACTCAATTTCTCATTAACGCTATCTGACTGTCACCCTGTCCCCGTCTCGCGCGCTCTCTCTCTCTAATACCCACAGGTGGCGTTTGAATAAAAGAGCATGCTCAGCGAGTGCTCTCCTCTCAACTACATTAATGATACCAGTGTTTAGACCTGCCCCAAGGTGATGCACAAACTTCATTTGTCCCCCTCCTCTCTTTCTCGCCCCTCTCCACTCCATTTCTCATGCGTTCCTCTAATCCATCAGAGAGCTATCACGCTGCTCTTCCCCTGCAGCCTCAATAAATCCTCTTTTTTTCCACCCCACCCCCCCCCTCGTGCCCCCTCCACCCTGCTTCATCCCCCACTCTCGCTCTCTGTCTCTCCCCCTTCTGTATCTTGTCTGTCCCTTTTCTCAGATTACCGCTGTGCTGTCTCATCTCCCTCTATCTACCTGTTCTCGCCGCCATCTATATTTAACAAATATAGCATTACAAGTATCACTCTTCCTCAAAATCGTCTTTTTTTTGCACCCCCCGCTTCAGCCATTTCTCACTTTGATTTTTTTTTTATTAGTAGCCATCCTCTAAATACATGAACATTTGAAAAAAGAAAAAGAAAATCTCACAAAACCTTATTCTCTTTGGGATTTTGCATCTGCGTGCTGTGCAGAGAAAACATATGCTCTTTTCATCAACCACAATTACTACATCCTGTCAAGGTCAAATAACACCACTAAAGTACCAAGGATTTCTTCACTGGAGAAATGTAAGCAGGGTGTGATTACACATTAGCAGAGAGAAAGGGATGATTAACCTGCCTTTGCAAACACAAGGTGCACTTGCGTGGGGAAAGTGCAAGTTTGTGTATGAGTGATGTGTGAGTGCATGAGTGCACGACTATTGATCCCGTCTCATGACATTTTCATACCTTGACATGATACGAGTGTTTACCGAATCACTTTCCAAATGGCTAACATCTCCACAAGGATATCCAACATCTGCTCAGAATGCAATTACTGCGTTTCCTCGGATCTGATTGGCGCTCTGTCATCATTATCGCCTCCAATCGCTTCCGGACAGAACCGGCCCCCGTCTGACGGTCCGGTCGTATTTAGGCGTTAGCGCCAATCAGATGCCCGCTGCCACAGTCTCTCGCAGCTCAAGAGATTTCCATCCACACCCCACAGACATTCTGATTAAACACAGGCCACTACACACAAAAATACCCATACACACACACACCGACACACACACACACACACATGCAGAAGATTTCTGTCCCAGCAGGCTGCCATCACTCATAGACACAGATGGCGGAGTGAAGGCCTGGGGGAAGAAAGCGGGACAGAGAAGTCATTGCAGCTTTCTCGCAAACAGCTTCATTCTGATTCAATTGCTACAGCATATCGACCAATTACCTTAAGCGGAGACAGAGGCTGAGACCGGAGCGGGGTTACGGACGCAGATTTGCATACACAGTCAAACCCAATAAGGCATATATTTGTCCGGGCAGGCATGCAAAAAGACACGGAAACTAAAGGCACACAGAGTCGCGGGCACACACGCGCACATGTAGGCATGCGTACACACACACACACACTTCCAAATGAGGGCTTAGGAGACACTGTGGGTGCCACTCTGGGTGAGTGCTGCCGAGAGGTGCCGTATTCAGGCTGTGCATATACAGTCCATCAGTATTCCTATGATGTCATGAACACTAGTATTATGCTTTCCTCTCTCTACACTCTCAAGTCTCTTGGCCGGCTAATAGCCAGCAGTGCTTAAGTGATTCAATTATAGATACTGAGAGATCCCACAGCGAAATAACTGGTCATTCTCCGTGAGGCTTCCCTCACTGTTGTTGGGAATGGCACCGTTAACTCTCTCCCTCCAACTATCATTGGTTTTTTGGAAGGATATAGAAAAAAAAAAAAAAGTTGTGCAAAGAAAACAATTGCCACTGTGTAGAGAGCACAAAATTGCAACGGGAGGAAGGATGGGAAGGGGGTGCAAAGGAGGAAAAAAGGCAAAGAAGAATGAAAAATAAGGACCCACACACTCTCTTTACATCTTTCTCACACACACACACACACGACACACACACACATCAATGCCCACATATCTTGAGGACTGGCCGTAAATGTCATTTCCCACAGTGTGTGAAGTGAAAGCTGCTCCCGCAAAATGCCAGCAGTGGCATCACAGATAACCTTGGAATCGGCTTGCGCCTTTCTTCCTCAACAGACCGCAGTCAAAGGTCATCAGTGGCCATCTTTAATTTCAATCGTCACCCCAAAAGGTGAAACTGGCCCGGTGCAAACCGTGATGCATCAAAGCCACATGCTGAGAAACTCGCACACACACACACACACAGACACACACGGTGATGCTCAGAATAGGAAGGCAGACATCTTTTCAACTGACTTTTCCTTTTTGCCTCCTGGTGTATTTTCTGATCCTGACCTTATTCTCACCACTCACTCAATGAGCGCTCATGTTAACAGGCGTCTGTTTTCTCCGTCTTTCAAGCCACATTCCCTCTTGTCTCCGAGCTGCTGTTGATCGCGCACCAGTCGGCGCCCCTCAGAAGACTGAAATATTCGAGCGCCGAGCACAGCGGCAGACGGTATGCGGCGTGGCGCGGTTCAGCTTATGGAATTTCAGTAAACGTCAATCTGCCCGGTGTTGTCTTTACACCCCGAGGCTCCGGTAGCTGTGTCAGAGAGCAGAGATAGTGTTGACAGGGTTATCTGGGTTCCTCATCTAACTACTTCACTGTCACTCATCAACTCATCATGACAGCGCTGAGCAGGCGCTGCCGAGCCATCGCCGCACAGGTACGAGCAGAGGAGGTACGAGGGGGGAAAAAGCAAAGAGAAATCTGGAAAGAGGATTTTGTTCCAAGACGATCCATGTAGGATTTGGTTATTAAAACATAACAAAATACTTTAATACCAGCAAAAAAAAAAAAAAAGAAAAAAAAAAGTGACATTTCAATGATGTGCTCCTTGCTTTGATTCAGTCCAATTTCGCTGTTTTCAGGCTTCACTTCCAGCTCCATATTCCCTTCGGTAGATGGCAGACTGTTTAGTTACACATAAAATCTAACAGGGAGAGGAAATAATGAAACAGTAGTTATGTGCTGCCGGCAATGCTACAATAATTCGCCAAATGAGAGCAACTCACAGGGGCTGTAAAATGTAGTTCTGATGGTTGTTAGCACAATTCCGCTGATAATGATATACTTATATAAAATCCTACATGGATAGGTTTTAATGAGATGACGCTGAAAATAATAATAAACAACAAAGGGCTCCGAGAGGGAGAGGCAAGAAACTGATAGCGAGAGACAGAGAGAGAGAGAGAGAGAGAGAGAGAGAGAGAGAGACAGAGTAGGTGGCACAGTGAGTCAGGAAACGCCAGTATAACAGATGTGGGGGCGTACAGATGTAACATTTTAGGGAGTCATCCACTCCATCTTGGAGTTTTGCCTTGCGACTTTAGCTTTCTCTGTTGGGTTTGAGATATGTGTTTATGGAAGTAACTTCAGACTTACAACTTAAACCCTATTCAGATGGGTTTAGCTGCACACGAGGAGCAGGGATAAAAATAATTATTATCAGAGCATCTTTGTGATTTTGGTCCCGTCTGTATCAGCCATATGTCAGTAACTTTAACAGACTTTTTACAGATTGTGCATCCCCATACCTATAAATATTATGGCATCCTACCATTAAAATGCCTTGTAAAGACAGCCCTATGTAATAGTAACTCTGTGCAAACTAACATGTTGGTGATTGTACCACCAATTCCCCTGGAAAAGGAGAAAAATCGTCTTTCTTCTTGATTTTTTTCTTATAAATGGAGCCACTTGAGGACGTTTTTGCATCTGCCTTCCTCAGCCAAAGTTCAGCCGTTAATTATACTATCCTAATGTTACCTGGAGATGTATAATAAGATGCCAGAAAATGAGGCTGAGAAGAAATAAAGTGTGCTGCTTTTCAGAGTGGAAATGGTTGTGGCATCTTTAGATTAGATATTGTCTGCAGATGAAGACAGAAGATTGCAGAGGATTGAGAGGGCTGCAGTATAACCTGTGAATATATCCCACTGTGTTACATTATACACTGCAAAAAGTCCAAATCTTACCAAGAATATTTGTCTTATTTCAAGTAAAAATGTCTTATTTCTAGTCAAAATATCTCATTACACTGAAAATAAGACATGATCACCTCAGAAATAACTTGTTTATAGACGATTTTCACTTATTTCAAGCTAATTTTCACTTAAAACAAGTGAAAATTTGCTTGAAACAAGAAACAAATTTTGCCAATGAAACAAGCAAATTTTCACTTGTTCACTTGTGTCACAGGTGAAAATTTGCTTGTTTCATTGGCAAAATTTGTTTCTTGTTTCAAGTGAAAATCGTCTAAAAACAAGTTATTTCTGAGGTGATCATGTCTTATTTTAAGTGTAATGAGATATTTTGACTAGAAATAAGACATTTTTACTTGAAATAAGACAAATAATCTTGGTAAGATTTGGACTTTTTGCAGTAGATGTACTGTATTTTGCCAGAAATCCATGATGCATAGAACCTCTATGGTGTGATGACAATGTGTAAGTGCAGCACATACACCCATCTTGGCGATTTAAAGGCAATTTATGCCTCTGTGTCAAAATGCCACTGTAGCTATGCTGTCAGGGTCTGTGGCTCCTGCATAGCCCACAGAGGCGGCCACTGAAGCTTACCGTGCATGCACTTCTCCAAAAATATAACTGCACATAGGGAGATGCCATACTGCAAGAACTCTGACTGGTCTGCTGGAGTGCCATTTCCATGTTTTATGAGCGATTTCCATGATTGCACGATGCCATGAAGGCAACATGGTGCTGGGCTGTTGTCTTGCTCTTCAACCGGCTTGAACTGAAGAGGTTTGCAAATATGTTCTGATGTTGCCAACTCGTCCCCAAATTATACTGCAAGATGTCACTGAATTGGTGGTGAGAAATGGCTCAACACATTGCTTTGAACATGAAAAATGTGAGGACTCTCTGTGATTTTCAGTTTTCATCTATGCTACATTAGCGTGGAATTAATAAATACTTGACATCGTATTTCAACAATCAGCTCAGTGTGCACACAGACACTCCAACTATAAATTCTCACAACGGCATGGGCCTTTGACCTTTATACGGTAATTTCTTATTCTGTGTGAACTGATCAGAAACTTCACTGACATCCTCAAATGAAAATTAATTTAAGGCCTCCATGTGTAAAACTAATCCCGACCAAATAGGGCTTTAGGTAAAGTGTTACTCTGTCACTTTTACTTTCTCCCCAGTTCCTCTGAATGCTTCTTCTGTCAACACATGTGCACACGCACACACACACAAGCACAAACAAACACACATCCTAAATAGTGTGAGTCATTACCTCCAGGTGGTCATAGCCAGGTGGTGTAGAGGACTACGAGATCTCCCTAACAGATGTACTGTTCTAACTTCCTTGTCCTTCCCATCTATTTAAACTACCACCTAGGGCGGACTATCACACGGCATGGCAACAGGACGGCCACGCCCCATTGGTGGAGACGGACGGGCGCTCGGAGAGAAGCATCGCAGATGTTTTGTCAAAGTCTGCTGACAGAATGTGACTGAATGTGCGCGGCTGTCACTGCTGTTTGCTATTTGCACTGACACGCGGCTTCAAGGCTATAGCTCTTGAAACAAACACACCCTCACGCACATACACACACACACACAGAAAGCCCTAACAGTGTTACATACTTAACTCACCCCCACAATCTAATTGCTGTTGTGACAGTGCACTGAGAGAGAAAGGGGAAGGAGGCTATAAAAAAAGTGACAGAGAAAGAGATTGCCTGAGGAGAAAAAACCTTGACCATAAAGGATAATTTTCAATCTGGACCTCATTTCCTTACTTTCTGCCACTATGATGATTGACTGTGTTCAAAATTTCATCTTTTCCTTCACCATGGAGCTTGAGATAACTGCTGTCCAATACACGCCCACAGGGCAAACACATTCCCCCAACAGATAAACCCAAAAAGTGATTAAAACAAGTCCTCGGGCCATGGCATAGTTTGGATGAGTTGAAGGCACCTGAGAGCCCAAGATGCAAGACAAATCCAAGATGCAGTCATCCAAAATACAGTCCAACCACAGAGGGACTGCCAACAGAAGGCTGTTTGTGTGTGTGTGAGTAAATGTGTCGGTGCATGAACACATGTTTGCATGCTTCAGTGCCCTTAGACTGCGCCGAGTAGTGACCCCCAACAGGCTACTGAACTGCTTCAATTGATAATTTCAACAACAATATGCTTCATTCCTTGACAATATGATTCAGCCCCGCAGCAGCCATTAGTCACTGCTCAGTCAGCTCTACTATAGCAGGCGCTACAGCTCCAATGAACAGAGACATATAAATAACCACAAAATACCCTTTACTAAATTTAAAATGGAAGGCTCTGCTGTATCTCAGTCTGTTCTGCTCTGTTCAGTGACATTTGTAATGTCCTCACCATTCAGTTGTAGTCTTTTCTGCACTGTTCAACTCCATCCCTGCGTGTTCCACTCCGTTTCCCTGTTGTTCTGGGCCTCATTTGCTGATAACCACAAAATGCAGTAAACTGTGAGGGCGTCTTTAAGGTGCATCTTCGATTAAGGCCATTCCGCAAAACGGTTCACGGTTAAGCAGAACCTAACTGTGGCAGAATGGAGACTGACCCCGAGCTCGTTCTTCATCATAAAACTGATTTCTTCAGAATAGCAAATAGGAATATTGCGTCATGATCCTGCACGTAACAACGGTATGAACTGTAGAAATGTGAAAATTCTTAGGTGCTAAATCGGTTGCATGTCCAAGAAGGTGCTATTTTTGTATTTGTGGACAGCTGATAGGTCCAGGACAGGATAACTGCTCATTTTATTGCATAACTCCTGCAAATTGGCCATATTCCACAACAGGATCACACTGTCAGCAGTAGTTATATGTGTAACAGCTAATGATTTTCAAATTGGCTCTCCATCTGCAAAACAGACTGTAAGCTCCTAGAAAGTTAATTCATTTCACTTTTCCGTTCAATTATTTGTTCATTTTATCATGTTTACAAATGTTTCAAGTTTCCAATGGAAAATTTGCGTAGTGACTGATTATTATTGCTTTACGCATGGGCTGATGCAGAGATTTAAAAAAAAAAAAAAAAAAAAAAAAAAAAAAAAAAAAAAAAATCAGCCCTTGTTCTCCTCTGCTCTCCTAATTTGCTCATCTCAATTCTACTCTACCTAATCTAAGAGGATACCTTTTGCATTTCATCATGCTGCAGACAATTTGCCACACTCAATAGCATATCAGCTTCGCTATAAACAGGTCTAGCCTAGCTGTGAGTGAGGGCTGGAGGTGGCACAGTGTGCTGGCAACAACATATGGAAGATGACAAACTAATTGCCTTTGCAGTGTGATGTTTCAATAAAGTCATCAGATGCAGACGGGCATTTAAAATGGCACGGTGCTTAACTCAGACACACACACACACGCACAGATGTGTGCGTTTGTTTGTGCGTAAAAATATGAACACACTGCCTTGTGCACACCCACACAAAGAAACATCAAACCATTTATTTTCCTAATTATCGTACATGTAAGCCAGACTTTTATGGCGTCTTTGACACAGTTCCCCTGCAGCGTGTGAGAGTACAAAGCTATTACATGAACATGGATTTGAGTGAATTTACTTCAGTCACTGCCAGACCATCATTTCCAACTGTTTCATGTCAGGTGCTTGATATTCTATGACCTGACAGAGGAATCTCAAAGCGCTTTACACATCAGGGCAGATAAGCAGAAAAAAAATTGAAAGAAGATACTATTGCACAAGAACCGGCGTGCATTATGTGTGTGTGTGTGTGTGTGTGTGTGTGTGTGTGTAAGGTGATATCACTGTCATATCTGCTCTCAGTGAAGAGAACACATTACTTGAGCCTTTTCTCTGCAACACCTCCTTTCTGGAGGGAGCCATTTCAGTTTTTCCAGCTTGTCTCCACATGGTGCAATTCTACACAGCTTCTACACACACACACACACACACACACACACACAAATACATACATGAGACATACACCTACAGACGTGCAAATCCAACCATATGCACACAAACCTTTGCACAGACACAGTAACTTATTCACAAAATCACGAGCACACACGCAAACACACACAGATCACAAAATATGCGACATCACACACAAATTTCTCCCCCTGCACACCCCTTTTTAATGTCCCTGCCATATTCTGACTCCACGCTTGGTTACTCTGTTGTTGTCTTGTTACTGCTGGGGAAATGAGAGTGGCTTGTCAGACAGGAGGGGAAAATAGAAAACTTTTTCAACCAGCACCTCCTCCTCCTCCTCCTCCTCCTCCCCTTCCTCCTGTTCGTCTTCTTCTTCTTCTCCGGCTTTTGTCATCTCTCTGCGCTCCCTTGTAGTTTCTGCCATGCCTGCCATGCTAACAAGACCCGGTTTATCCTACGCAGACACAGGCACTCACACATCATGCCGCCCTGGCCTGTGTTCAGGCTCTTACGGGATTAACGAGTAAATTCTTATTTTTTTTAATATATATAATGTGGTGTGTGTTTGTGTGTGCGCGTGTGTGTGTGTACCTTTTATAAAGAAAGGTATATTGTGCACCAGAAATAATATATTGTGGAACGGAATGTGCAGTGACAGCAGAACCAGTTTTCCCTTTGGCTCTGTGTGGCTTAATAATCCCCCCCAGAGTGATACATTTAAAATGATGGTGGGCTGAGGTGGGGATGAGGCCACGCGTCCTTGTGGACTTATTTTGTATTTAGGCTTAAACTGCACGCTTTTACTGGTGCTTCTATATCAGCAGCCTATAGGAGCGATGCACAGAGTCACGGTACTTTATTTCATTAACAGCAATGTCACATATAATACAGAGCTGTAACCAAATCATAACAGTTACGGTGAGGTTTATGCAAAGAGAGAAATTCCAGTAAATTCCACACCGTAGCATAAGGTTGACTCCCCGAATGTGCTTCATCTCCTTTTGTGGGAATTTGCATGCTTGTGAGACAAGCAGTTCTCCTTTGTGTCTGTTTTGCATTATAATGGAAACTACTGTACACATTTTCTTACACTGTGTACCATTCGATTTTTGCTGTCACAGGGAATGCTTGCTTTTCGTTATTTCAAACACTTCAAAATGACAGAGTGAAAACTTTTCACTCATTGCTATTTGGGAGCGTACCCACTGCATATTATTACTTTCATGAAAACTATTTTTAAATGCAGAAATGACTAAAAATCAACAAGAAATGCCAAATCATCTGATGTTAACATAAAGCTTTTGCATGTTATACAACCTAATGTGACACTTTTTTTATTTTTTTTTTTTAACACACTATATGTAAATTGACCCCTTCAAAAAATGCATGAAAGAAGCATTATGCTGACTGAAGTGAGGACCCTTTAGACCAAACTGACACACAAAAACACAGAATAAGCATGATATCTGATGGCTGGTCTACATGGCTCTCATCAGCTGACCAATAACCAACCATTAAAACTGACTTTTGTTGCAGTTTAAACTATTTTGTGATTTGTAGTTCCACAGAGCCCATGCTCCTTAGAGACACACCTTTGTTCCATTTAGTTCCCGTATGCCTCCTGTGTGTGTGCTTTGCCTTCCCTGTAACTAAAGTCGTGTCATTTCATCTTGGCATACACTGATGATAATCTAGGGATCGGAATGTTTGTCTTTTTAACTTCAATGGGCACTTTTAGCACATCTCTGAGCAAAGTAACAGATAAAAAATCTATTTTTGGACTCTAACCTTGGTAAAGGAGTTGTCCCCGGAGAGAGCAGCGTGTGGGTGTTTCTATGTGGTTGATCTTATCTTGTTTCAGAAGACATAAATCAACAGATTTATTACATGTTTTCCCATTTATTGTGTGTGTTCCTGCATCATTCTTTACTGTTGGCGCCCAGTTTGTTCCATTTATGAGTGTTAAAATATTCTCAACCTGCACTGCATTCACCATTGGCAGTGTTTGAATAATTTAACACAGCACTCAACAGCTTGTGCCTCATCCACTTAGGCGCAACACATGCAAAATCCCCAAGGAATGGGAGCCCTGTTCTAGGATCACTTATCTTGTTGCATAAACATACCGACTTCACAATGACTTAAGAAGCAAACTGGTCTCAAATCAGCCCTCCCATTAAAAGGTACTTCATGCGAGCAGCTCCTGGCGATTAGGAGAGAAGGATGTGTGGGAGCTGAGAGGATGAGATAGGTTAACACATTCTCATATTACATTATTCAGAGACACTGTTAGGAGCATTCACACTTGGGCCACCTTATGAGAGCGCCGGCATATGCATTCATTCACACATATACATACATGCAGGCACACACATGCACACACACACACACACACACACACAAACACACACAAACACACCGCCTGCTCTCCAGTGAGCACTCGAGCCAACAATTTTCTGTGGATGTGTGTGGTGAAAGCCTCTTGAAGCGATTATGTTACAAAAGAGGCTGGAGACGTCCTCCTTTTTTTTTTTCAACAGGCATGAATGGACACAAGAGCACTCCACAAAGAGCATCATTGGTACAGATTGATACTTAACAAGGAACACAGGGCCAGAAAGACACTTTACCGGGAACAGGCATGAGACCAGTTGAGAGAGGATACGATGTAGGACAGGGGTATTTGTCATGATTAGGTCTACTTAAATTTTAGCAGAGGTTATTTTTAGCCTCTGTATTCACATGAGAGAGGAAAAACTGTGTTGGAAAGAGTTGTGTTTGTGTGCGTGTCTGTGTGTGTGTGTGCGGGTGGGCAGGAAGGGGAAGGGAGGGGGTTGTCACAGGTACTTACTGCACAGACTTGGAGGACTGGGACCTGAACTTGCTAAACTCGCCTGGAGCGGTCCACTCAGTACCCAGCTGCAACACACAGACAGGAGACACAGATCAGAGAGAGAGTGGGAGAAAAAAAAGTGGAGACAGTTTGTCTGCGTGAAAGGAGAGGATGAGAAGAGCATAGTAGATGTAGCAGCACAATTTATATATCACAAGTATTCATCTGGAAAAAAAAAACACTCCTCTGAAACTACCTTTGTAACCTTGCACAGCCACAAACAGAGGGACCGTGCCAGCTCCTTTTCACCTCACAACACGGACTGATGAAGTAAATGGGACGTTGCAAAGACCCAGAGAGCCCTGCCTTGTTACAACGGGACAGCAAATGAGGAGTAATTGGGAAAATGAGGGAATTTGCTCGGAAGCGACAGGGAGAGTCAATCAGGAGGCGAGTTCTGATGAGCTAAGTGAGCAAACAGATGAGAGCTATTAGCCATAAACAGAGAGAAAATGAGAAAGACCGATGCTCTGCCAATGCCGACTCTAAGAAGCTGGCTCATCGGGACCCCTGGGGGTCTCGCGTCAGCCCTGCAGTCAAATCAGTACCCATTCATTTCCTCAGCAAGCTAAGGCGACTAATTAGGGCCCCTGCTGCTGCTGATCCATAATGAAAGAATAAGGCTAAGATCACAGTGGGCATGCCTTTAATTGTTTGTGTTGGCCACGCTTCTGGTTTTTGAAGCTGGTCAGGAACATTGTGCTGTGTGGTGACAGATCACAAGAGCCTTTCTGCTTGTAAATAGCTACTGATCCTCACTCGGGGTACCAGAATGTTTCATGCAGAGCAGCACGCAGAGTAAGGCACATATACAAGCTGTGGACAAACACACGGGCAGACTCTCACACGCACACACACACACACACACACACACACACACACACACAGAAACAGACAAGCCCGCTTTGTGCATTTCAACAAACATAAAATGGCACCTCTGAACGTGTATACTGGCATGGGAAGAGAGCTGCTCTAGGAAGAAAACCTCAAAAACAGGCAGTAATGTCTGTGCAAAACCAAGCAGGCCGCTGGCACAGCTAATGCCTCTGAGAGCCTCTGAGAGCCTCTGTGAAGCAGTTGGCTGGAGAGGAGCAGGACACAATGTGTGCTACTGTGCCTTCATTCTGACGCCCACAGCATGCTGGTGCCGTAGTACATTTCCACACCAACTGTCACCTCACATAAACCTCCTTGGGCACGGAGGAAGGAATAACGAGAGAGAGTAAAGTCGCTCGGGTGAGGTGAGGAATATTTGAGTGAAAAAGTCTGAGAATAGTTTATGTCGCTCACTCCGTTCCCACAGTGGTGGTTTTTATTACGTTCCTGTATTATAAATATAACTCTCTTCGCAAAACAAACATTAGAATGAGAAATGTTTATTGACATAGCGGAGCAAATTTCCTGCGATAATAAGTTTTGATTTATTTTAGTCGCCATTATTTTAAGTGCTGATTGGAGTGTTGCTTGCTCACTGACAGACTGACTGATATGGCTCTGGCACGGATCTCATGGATGTAGATTTACATAAACACTAGGACAGTGTTGAATTCTGCACTCAGATGAAAGCTAACACGGCGTATCACCTTCTGTATATGTATAATTGCACAGCAGATGAGAAAATTCACTGCAATCTCTGGTTTCTCAAGAGCGAGCAGCCTGCTGTACGTTTTTGTGAGAGTATTTCTATAAGGAGGAGAAAGTGTAGAGACAGAAAAGCAGCAGCGAGGATTTCTGAACTCCCACAATGCTGGACTGTTTCCTATCTAAATGCTGTCATGATTTTTTTTGTTGTTTGTTTGTTTGTCTAGATAGCATGGAAAATAGCTTCATTTAAAAAGATCTATGCTAATCTCAGGACCTCAAAGAATTCTATTCACTCCCAGGAACGTCTCTCTTGTCTCTTTTTTCCTATTTCAGGCGTCAATCTGCTTTAAAAGCCTGCGGTGCTCCCTGGGACTCTCCTGTGACCGCTCACCCCCTGCTCCAGTCACTCCTCCACTTCCCAAAGTCAAAAGGCCTGACCCTCTATGCAAATCTCAGCTCGGCGGATGATAGTGCACCTTCTGCCACCCTGATATGGGACAGAGAGCTTCAAAAGTCAGCTACACTTTGGGACTGGAAAGTGATACGAGATAATGTTTTCTGATTATTCTAAAAAAAAAAAAAAAAAAAAAAAAAACCTTTCTCCTCGGTTAATTCATTTCAAATTCATGCACAGAATCCTCCTTGCCCTCTGCTGCATATTCCACATGAATTTCATAAATGACAGGACGTGTCAGGTGTGCACTACCAGCTGAGTTGGGACAAATCTGCAAATGTTTTGGGAATGTCCCATCGGGCATTTGTCCAACGAGTATTACTTGAAATTTAAATGTGCCCCTGCATTTTGAAGCCAGATTGTTACTGTTTAATATAACTCATGTTCCCCTTTACAGGATGCCTGCTAATGTGTGCTCTTCCTGCAGATGAAAAAAAAAAAGCTATATTGAAATTTTAGCATGATCCTACTATTAATTAAATTGTGTCCTGCAGGGTGTATTATTTTCACATTTTAAGCGCGGAATGTTCCACTGCCAGGCTACACGGTGTTTCAGCCATGATAATAACATGATGATGCTATTAATTACATCATGAAGGGATCACCTTGGCAAATAGGCTTCCCTTCCCTTCCCTGTTAAGAGCCCTGTTACACACCGATACACACATGCCTGTTGTTTCATATTTACTGTAGTTACAGCTCAGCTTAATGTATATTCCCTGTGTTTTAAGCTCATTCCTCATTGGGCTGCAAACCGGTTCGTGCTGACAACATCCTTCCTTTTCTCTAAATGAACTTCGCCTCCTGTTATTCCAAACCAGCCTCAACAGGACTATTTTTTTTTCTCACGAATAAAACCCAGTAACTTTTTCTGAATTTGACTGAGCAGCAACATTTTCATCCGATGCACTATTTAAACCAAGAGTTGACTTATGTTACTTTGGCCTTTGCACTTTTTTTTTATGTATGTTTTTTTAAGTTATTTGATGGTGAACCTCGACATAAGGTAAAAGCAAAAGCTTACTTAGGATACTGCATTTAAGTTATCCATGATGTGAACAGTAGTAGGCTGTTGTCAAGTGTGTGTGTGTGTGTGTGTGTGTGTGTGTGTGTTTGTCAACAGCATTCAAAGGATGCCAGCGGCAGAATCCCTGATGGCAATGGTTCAGGAGAAGCTACCATAATTCTAAAGCATTTTTCAGTTTGACTCTGAGAAAGGCACTATATAAACGTTAGATACTGTTATTATCCTCATCATTATCTAGCTTGAAGCATCGGCAGACAGGTTCAGCAATGCAGGTGCATAGGGGCAACTTCAAGCATCAGAAATAGTTGATGAGAATGGATTGAGAGAGAAAGGACGGGAAGAGAGCTCAAATGACTCAGTGAAATAAAAGACGTGGATGAATGAGGGATATAAGGATAATTTACCAAAAACACTTAACAGCGAATGCTCCTGTGGTGCTGAAAAGCCTCGAGCCCGGCCAGCTGCCAAGGGCAAAAAAGCCTGTTACAACATAAGCTATTTGACTTATTATTGAATGCAGTGTTCTCAATCAATCTTCCCTCTAAATCAATCACTTTAATGAACCGGCATAAAGCCATAATGTGAAAAATAAATTATTCATCAGGAGCACCAAGCGCTGTCCATACCTATTGATCGCACTACTGCCTGTTCAGTGAAAGGCAGCTCCACATGCCCTCATCATAAATTAAAAAAAATAACTTGTGCATTCTTTAAATTGTTTATTTGGACCTTATATTTGCATAGTTGGAGAGCACGATTTTTTTTTCCACTGTAAATATGTAAGTGGAACTATTAAAATTACACACAGCAGTACATTTTCCATTTAAATGAATAAAAATAACTCATGTGCTGTTTATGTATAACTTAGCCATATGCTTTTGTAAGTTCCTCCGGACCACAGACAGAAACTCACACAGTAGAATCTCATTTCAGCTAATCTCCCTCGCCAGAATCATCATTAAAATGAAATCTCTGTCACTGCTATGTGCCGTTGCTGTCTTAAGAGAAGCAGCCAACTTCCACTGAGAGTCAAATTGCTTTCACAAAATCACAGCTGAATGGGGTAGGCACCTCAGCATGCCTTTAAAATCTTCCAGAGCAAAGGGAAAAAAGTCATGGCTTAAAAACTTTGTACTGACGGTGTCTGCCGGAACAATACTGTTGAAAATGTCTCTTGTCGCTTTCATGTTTACATTCTCCGAGTGAGTAATTTATTAATATATTTATTTTTTTCTCCTGAAAGGAAAGTTGTTCACAAGATGAGAGGGACAGTGATCAAACAGCAGAAGCAGTGGCGTGAAAAAAAAAAAATATCCACCTCAACGAGGCGTATTATGTAGTAGTGGGATGTCAGAATTTTACTTTTCTTAAAACAAGTGAAGAAACGTGTTCAGGTCCCTAAGACAAATAAACCTGCAGTGCAAACAAGCAGAGTCATCTCACACTTGGGTAAAACAAATTCAATGTGAACCTAAATGACTTGAGATTTAACGGACGTTGCCGCGAGAGAGGCGACCAGTTTTTCTTGTAAACAGTGAGATATCACAACTGGATCTAGCGCTTCGTTTAATTTCATCTTGGATATCTGCCTTGACCTCCAAATCAAAAATGGCATGTGCAAATTGATCTTGCAGCAGTAAAAATGAAGTCTGAGAATTTAGTGCAATTTTGTGCTATTTACCCGCTGATTTATGCAATTAACAGTCTATGCGCATAGAAGATGAGGCGTGTTTTGGAAGGTTTGCAATTCAAGGTTAACACTTTGACTCTGAATTTCCCATGAAAGTCTATACACTTCTTTGACTTGAACATTTTACTTGTTCAAACAACCTCCATTCCAGATGGCGTGGGATTAATGAGACTCTCCTGTGATCAGAGGTATGAAAATGTAAAACGAGGGCTTTTGATTTAAAACGGTTAACGCATAGCTCTACATAAGGAAGACAATCAAACTTTAAACGCCAAAGAGCAAATTTCTTTTAGAGTTTTGAGGGCATTTTTGTCCTTTCTTCCTTTTCAGATGATTAACCAGCTGCGTGTGAACAAAAGTGGTGATCAAAGACAGCGCCAAAAACAATGCACAGCAGCGCCGTTCACTCCTGAAAGTGGCAGATGTTCTCTGAGGTACACACACACACACACACACACACAAAACACACACAGTATGGACAGGGGTAAGACACGTAAACACATACACACATACCTTCACACCTACGCGCAGGCAAACACACACATGAACACACAGAGGTGATTTCTCAGTGAACAGTGAGTCACCTCTTACTCAGAACAGCATATCTTCACCGGAGTAGGCGGGAGGTAAATCACAGGGAGAATGGGAAGGCTGGCAGCCAGGCAGTCATTACTGAGGGGCAACGCACACACACACACACACACACACACACACACACACACACACACACACACAAACATGCATGCACACCTCTTTGCACATCTTAAAACACTCTCTGACATATTGTCATATTTTGCAGCGACTTCAGAAGTCTCCTCAGAGAAATAAGGCAGGGAACTTGGGGACCCAATTTCTCTAAACTAAAAGCAGACAAACAAGCCAGACATAAACCAACCTTGCTCCAACTTCACACCCACCTGCCGCATCTCTCTCTCTTTCTTTCCCTCCCTCCCTCTCTCTGTCTCTCTCTCTCTCCCTCTCTGTCTGCCTTTCTCTCTCTCCACGTGAACTTTACCTACAAATGCGGGTGCCTTGAGAAAACTCATTTCAGACAGCCAGTGGCCCCGAAATGTTAAAAGTAAAAACCAAAATGGGGTCAAGAAATCAGAGAAGCGCGGCAGTGCAGTGAAGTCATTACTCCTCTTTCTACCCTCTCCTTTCCTACACCTGTTCTTGTTTTCCCTCTCTGTGAGGAGAAAAAAAGAGGATGAGAGGGAAGGGGTAGAGCAAAAGAGGAACTGTTCTCTTTTTTCCCCTCTCAGTTATTTCTTTCAATTAAAACTACTGAAAAAATAAGCTTATAGCCTCTGGACAAAATGTAGATGTCATGACTTACAAGCAATAATGTGATTAAAATATAGAAAAGATTTGCCTATTGATTTTTGTGCAATTGATTGAGATTCAGACAAAAATAAATAAATAAATAAAATAAATAAACCGTTTACATCAGAGTGTATTTACAGAGGTGTTTATCCCTTTTGGCACATTTGAGAAATGTATTTGCACAGCAGATCTGACTGATGCATCACTCTGACCATCTCAGCTCACACATTCCCCAGCCCATCACAAATCAGGCTGTTCGCAAAAATTGAAACAGCTTATTGATCTGGCTGCATTTTTACTATTGATCCCAGGAATACTGATAAATCATCTACTCTGACATGCGCTGACAGACAGCCAGCGACATGTTGCAAGCACCAAACTTTTCAGGCTTTGACTTATTAGTCTGGGCGTGACGAAACAGGAAGTTAAAGATGAACAGGTAAAACAAAAAAACATGTTGAAGGCTAGAATAAAATCTAAAACTGACCGCAAAAGTAACTCAGCTTCATGTGTATCAATTAGACTCTCTTCCTAAGTCTCTCCTTTGATTTTCCTTTGTTCCTCTCTCTCTCTCGCACACAATTTTCCGGTCTTTCGGGAATAAAAACAACCTTATTTAAAACATCTAAAACTAATCTTCATCTCCAGGGTTTTTGCTCTCTTTGAACACCATGAATGAACGCAGGGTGGCCATTATCTGTGTTGCTGCCTCGGTGTCCAGCATAGTTAAGCTGAGCCATGTAACCGGGGCTCGTCGCTCGCACAGTGACCAAGCCGTCTGTCTCCTCCGCTGAGAATGAGCAGCGACCACTGCTGTCTACTGTCATATTGATTACACCTCCCTGACCTAATTTCCTGTGTGTGTGTCTTGTAGTGTGTGCCTTCTGAACCAGACAAAATAAATATCATTACCCATGAGACATACATCAGTGCACACATCTGTCGGCACACACATGCATATGCACACACACTCCGAGCCTGTGTGCTGCTTGTGCGGCTCCGTCGCTATCAGACGAGCCTTGGCCCAGCTCGGCGGGATGCATTATGGGAGATGGCTGGACATTGTGATTGAGAGAAATCTCATTACAGATTAGCTGTGGGTAAAAAAAAAAAAAAAAAAAAAAAATGATTAACCCTATAAAGCCTGAACTATGAAAGAATTGGCAGAAAATTCCATTTTTTTGAAATGGAACCCTTTATTTAGTCCTATAACAAAATATATTAAAAAAAAAAAAAAATTAAAAAATAAAAATATGTTATTACACCACTTTTCTGGTGTATGATATATGATATGTACTTGAAGTGCCAATGGTATGGTCCAGAGTGAACAGGGGAAGTGTTCAAAGGTATACAACCGTATTTTGGTCAAGTATTGATTAAACTGAAAACGAGAAACGGAATTGAAAATGTGTATCATATACGATACAAATGGCTTTATAGGGTTAATATCGAGGAGAGGCAAACAGATGATCCGTGCTCACATAATGTACATATGTGTGAGGGGTCGAGCAGATTCCTCCACCACACACACACACACACACACACAAACAAGCACACTGTTTCCAGATATGAAAGAGCAAGGAGGTCTAGTGCCTTGGCTACACTGGACATGTAACCTATGTGGACCAGTATCTTTTTCCTGGCTACACCTGCAGTGCACTCACGGCGTAGGGGTGTGTGGGTAAGTCAAAGGTAAAACAAAGCGGTGAGCGCTCGCTTTGGGATTGTGTCTTCAGTTTTTGGACCCGACGTGTCGCTGTGAAACTTCAACTTCCTCGCCGAGTTTGTGTGGTATGTTAACATCCACAGACATCTACAGTTGGCTATGTATGGGATACAGTTACAAAGCAACCGCCCGCTGGTACCGGAAAATACATGCTGACAGGGCGATCAAAACAAACGCTGACAGGATGATCAAAGCTGGAGTGATTTCCTGTATCCTGGTAGTTTAATGTAAAAAAAAAATATATATATATCGACACTTTATGACCCACTTCTGTGAAAAAGGGTTGCATATACCTCATGTGCAAAAAGTATGAATAGAAGACCGGTCTATTTCTGGTTTATTTCTGGTCTTATTCATTGATTTTGGTGGAAGCGTGCTGTTGCAGCATCCGTAAGTAAGTAAGTACGTACAGTTTTATTTATATAGCACTTTTTAAAGCACACAGTTACTGTACAAAGTGCCCCACACGCACACACATACACACATGGAAAATGAAAATAAATACACAAAATAAAGCAGCACAGATGGATAAGATCCATACAGATCCATAGTCTTTCCAAAGGTCTATTGAAATGCTTGCTGATAATGATGAATTTTTGGAAACTCAGCTTAAAATAGCCCAGAGATTCAGCAGTTTTAATTGGTTGGGGAAGATTGTTCCAGAGGGTTGGGACTAAAAATGCAAATGTGCAGTCACCTTTTTGTTTTGGATGAGGAGCAGGGGATGAATAAAAGGATCAGAGTGGTCGATAAGTGGAATGGGGAATGAGGAGATACGAGAGGGGAACAAGAAGATGTGTGTGTGTGCATGTGTCTGGATGTGGGTGTGTAAGCATGCATGTGTGTGAGGAAGCAGGTGTCTGAGGCAGAGATGCTCCTTAGGTCCTTCAGTCTCTGGAGAGAACCCACATGCCAACGTAGAGGTGTGTGTAGGCAGTGTGTGTGTGAGTGCCTGTCTGCGACTCTGCATGCCCACCATCTGTGTGTTTGTGTGTGTTTGTCAGCGTGTGTGCGTATGAGACAGAGACAGTCCCCGGGGAAAAGGGCCTCTGTCGATGACCTCATCGTTCACCGTGGTGTCCTCCTGCAGGAAAGCGGGAAATTACAGGCGCATCCTGAGTGACTCATTCCAACGATATCCACGAAATGCTGACGGGGGTCTCCACGGAAACGCTGCAGCTCCCTGCCTCTTGTCCTTTCAGAGCTAAATGTCTGATGGCAACACATTCCATATATAGCTGGTTCACTATCGATGCTCTCAGCAGCTGGCACTGCTGTGGCCACGCACACGAAATAACAGCCCTATAAATTAATAGGTGTATATTTAGGGCAGTTGCTTAGGTCTTAAAAAGAAAACGAGTTGGAAAGGGGAGATAAGTTAGAGGTTTAAACTCTCTCTGTTTTGACGTGTTTTCCTTTCAGTGAATGAGAGAGAAGAATTACATTATCTATATCCTACAACACTGACAACGGCTTACGCATTAATAAAGGAGTCATTTATTCATCATCCTCAAAAAGACCACTGCAGTACATTTAACATGCCATAACAGCACCAGTGAAAATTTAAACTTGAGCCCCTTGTTACTCACATATCATGAAATATACAGTATCGATGGAAAGTCTGGATTGCGCAATTGTGTCTTAATGTAAGTCAACCTGGCTAACACATTAATGCATAACCCACACACTGCAAAAACTCCAAATCTTACCAAGAATATTTGTCTTATTTCTAGTCAAAATATCTCATTACACTTAAAATAAGACATGATCACCTCAGAAGTACCTTGTTTTTAGACAATTTTCACTTGTTTCAAGCGAATTTTCACTTGAAAATTTGCTTCATTCATTGGCAAAATTTGCCAGTGGAAAAAGTGAAAATTAACTTGAAACTAGTGAAAATTGTCTAAAAACAAATTATTTCTTAGGTGATCATGTCTTATTTTAAGTGTAATGAGATATTTTGACTAGAAATAAGACAAATATTCTTGGTAAGATTTGGAGTTTTTGCAGTGCAGCGACTCTCTGACGACATTGCCTTAAGAAGTTTCCCATCTTTATCCTAATGAAAATGAGTTAGCATGAGTTAGACTTATCTCTACCCATGCCTCTTTTCTGGTTTAGGTCTTTTTAACTTATGTTGGAAACATTATCTACTATACTTTCAAGATAAACCTTTCTACATCCATGTTTATTCTCCTCGGCAGGAACAACATGGATGTTCAACTGGCACAGCATGAAATATATGGTATCAATGTAGAGTCTAGAGTGTAGAAAAATGGCCTATTAAAGTAAGTCAACCTGGCTAAGCTTGCTATTCATAGTTGTTTATGAGGAGAATTTAAACCACTTAAAAAGAAGTGGAGATGAAGGTTTTAACCTTCTTTACAGGTGAAAGTCTTAACAGCAGCCTTGGCAGTAAAAGCATTTTTCAGATTAGTAAAACATTTGCTTTGCCTGCTTTTGAGTATGAACTCACATAAGCATGATGTGCAAAGACAGCATAATATATACCTTGCATTCATTTCAACTAACTCTCTAAAGCTCTGCAATGTAAATGTAAACCTTGAGATATTTCAGGGTCCGTTTTCAAAAGAAACCTTCATCCCTCAGAATGAGAGAAAATTTCCATCTCCATCAAACACTCCTCAATAAATATATATATATATTTTTCTAAAATTAGACAGACAGATGGGCAACATAATTAGGAACGGCGGGTAAAACTAGATTTTTATCTGCAAAACACAATGTGTCCCTGAACAGAGGGGAAGCAGCGAGGCCTGTCTGTCACTTAGTGGCAGAGTGAATGATCCCTGGCCATAGCACTGCTCCCCTGCCATTACCTAGATGATATTTCTCCACCGCTAAATGTCACATCAATATTCAGCGCCAGCTAATTAATCTCAGCTCCCATGGAACCTGGTGACATCTCACATCCTGTTAGAATACAGATGGCTCTGTCTTTGGACCTTTGCTCTTAACACATATTTGCCCAGAGCACTCATATGGTGCAGTTCAAATACTGCCCAACCCCATGCATCTCTCCATCTTCAATTTTTAAGAGGGTTTCGCCAACGAAAATTTATTGGTGAGGGAAGGAGTAGCCCGGCTTGAGTTTTCCCTCAAGTCTGGTCAGAGGGTACTTCAAGGACACGTGGGAGAGGAAAAAATGCACACAGGATGTTCTGCGGCAGGAATTAAGCCTGCTGTGTGTGGGAGCTGCGTGTTAGAGGTGAGCAGTTGCATGAGTGTTAGGATGGTCACATGAGGTGAAGTGGTGATTACAGAGGACAAACAAGGTCACATCTCTCAGTCCCTCTGCAGTTGCTCCCCTGTTGCTGTAGCTAAGGTTTAGCCCTGTTAGCATAAAAGGTTTAGGGCGCAGACTAACTAACAGCTTAATCTACCATCTTGGCAGCATGGAGGTCAGACCAAGGGGTTTAATTGGCTTTGCCACGGACACCGTGGAGAACATAGTAACCTAAAGGAACAGTTCACCCAAAATGCCCCAAAAAAAAAAAAAAAAAAAAAAAAAAAAAGATATACAAGATATACTTACCCCTAATGTATTCTATTTTTCAAGATGGTTTCTGTGAGATTTGGTGAGGTTTCCAGTCTGCCACGCCCTCCCCTGTCTGCTGGCACCCCAATACAATGGGACTGGATGGGTAAAAATTCATATATGCAATGACACCCAGCATAAAATACAGCTTTTGGACGCGATGGGTTTTGCTAGGAACTATTTCTTGCGGTAGAACACAAACAAACTATACCTATGCATCTGTAACATTGCCCTCATGGCTGGTGTTCACTGGCAGGAACTAGTTCCCAACTAAACTCTTTGCCCTCAAGGGCTGTGTATGTCGGGTATGTGTGTCATTGTTTCCGGAAAGAGCTTTTCACATGTAAATTTGTGACTGTTTGAGCTCCACAAACAAATACCCATCCAGCACTATTGTGCTTGGGTGCCTGCGACAGACTGTAAACTTCGCCAAATCACACAGAAACTGTCCGGGTGGATAAACTGCACAAGGGGCAGGGGGTGAATACCTTTTTTTTTTTTTTTTTTTTTTTTTGCAATTTGAGTGCACTGTTCGCTTTATTCATTTTAGACATCACTTGAGCTCTGGTAGAGTTAGACCTCCTCATGGTGTGTGTGTGTGTGTGTGTGTGTGTGTGTGTGTCCATAAGGTCCAATTTAGAACCATGAGTCACCCTGCTTTAGTTATCGAAGTCTGAGTATCATATCAGACAATGAAGTGCCTATGTAGTATAAGGGTTTGGTTTCCCTGTACATACTGCACTGTGGAGGCACTTCCCCCGAGGTATACATTATACAAAGGCTTTTAGCTATTTAAGTCATGACATTGAGGAGTTTGGAACTATTTTCAGCCTCCAGTGATTCAGTTTCTTCCTCCAGTAAAACTTTGTTGCCGAGCAATATTAGTCAAAACTGTGGAAGTGCATCCATTTGCAAATGTCTTGCTACTGAGCTTGCTGAACATCAGAAAGAATAGGGAACATCGGGACCTTGTTGAGTTCAATGACAAGGCTCTTAAGTGTAGTATGGGTATTAAACAAGAATGAGGCACACCAGGCTCAGCGCTTACCCGTCCTACATAGACCAGCAGCCTGGCGTTGAGAGGGCTCTCATCAGGACTCAGCCAGAACTCTGAGTTATCATCAGACGACACCGAGAACTGGAAATCACCTGGAGGGAAAAACATGATCAAAGTGTGAATGTGTTTGAGTGTGTGAGTGTGTGTTCCCAGATATGTGTGACCCTCTTTAAACTTAGCTTTAACATGCTTCTTGAGGATTTGGATCATATTCAAGATAAGGGGAAAAAAAACTCTAGGTATAAATCCCCACGATCTGATTGCCCATACTGCCTCGGGAAGTGGTCAGAGATGACAGGCTTGGCCACACTGACATCAAAGTGTAACTGCAATCGCATTTCCATTTCACATTAAACAACTATGCAAATGGGAATGAACATTTGCACTCAGATCTAAACAGGAAGTGCAAGTGAAGCAGACAAGAGGCAGAAATAGTATTAAAAGTATTCAGAATACATGTGCACGGTCAGCATGCACTGTTTGGTCTTAGTAAACTGTTAATAGCGGTGACAGCGACATAAAACTGCCTTCTTCTTATAGTTACTGCCAATATCTTAACCTGTTCCTGAGATATTTCCTTCTTCTGTTTTTAAAACCTGCATACAACAACATGACTTGCCATTTGATTGCCATCCTTTCGATGGATGAGGTGATAAGGAGCAGGGAAATGTGTGTGGCAGCCTATGTTGTGCAAGGCAAGCCCACATTTGTGTGCAGGCATACTCCTGTGACATGCATTTTGATAGTAAATGTAAATGTAACCTGGTTAAATCTCAACATCATGTGGACACAAGGTTTTTGCTGATCACAGGTGTAAAGGGACCTGATGTGTTTATCGGACTTAATCCAGCCTGATGACAAAGCAGTGACCTTTTTGCTGATACACTACAAGCCTATGGCAAGGATAAAGGTCATACTGAGACATCTGAAACTTTTTCTAGCCTTTCTAATCCAGGGAACTCCAAATTTACCCGCTGGACAAGTATTTGCTGTGTGGCAACTTAGCTTATTGAACTTTCAGTCAAAACATTCAGCTATTTTCAGCCTATTTTTCTGGTCTTATATCGAACGTGTCACTTTCTTCTTTACAAGCTTCAGATTTCACTTAATTGTTGCTGTGATGGCTTGAGGGAGGGTTGGCCCTATTTGTCGTTTTGTTATATGACATATTAGCCAGTGGCAGCTGCAAAACGCCCGTCAGTTAATTTATATATGCTTTGTCTCCACAGCAGGTAACATCAGTCTGTGGCTGAATGAGTCCGACTTGGACAAAAGTCTCTGCTCTTGTGAACTTTGAGTCTTGGTGCACTTGAATTTGCGTCTGCTTGCGTGGATGTAGCCATTGCAGTTGAGAATGAGTGTGTCGTTTCAGTCTGCAGTCTGTAGAATGAGATTCAGCCCACGGTTGGACTGCGCCCTTGCCTTCCAGCCTCTGACTGTGCTTACATCTGGGACGCTCTCACTCAGGTGTATCCACGCTCAAAGCTCATAGGCCACAGTTCAACTGCTGGTGAATCAAGGCTGGATGTGGACCACAGATTTTGTGCTGCTGGGTGTGCCTGAGACAGGTGGCCCGATTGTTGTTTTGTGAGAATGAGTCTGCTGTTTGATCGGGCAGCTGCACTTCCCAAACATTTAGGATCATAAGAGCTAAGTCCAACTCCAGACAGGTTCCCAAACATTTGCAGATGGCTAAATTCATTGGGATCCCAGGTGTTACAAAGGTCAGTGAGACTTAGCCAAAAGAGTCACTCTTCCAAAAAGTGATTCCGTGAAAAACCTTAGCAAGGCATCCAAATCAAAGAGGGAATTTAATTTGTCGCCTACGGTGATTAACACCAGAAAGTCAATTATACTGCACTGGACCAATGATGGGGGCTGGTGCTGGCGAAATATCCGCTGCCCTCAATAAAAGCAAAATAGATTCTAAAACTTTATGATGTGAGAGCGAAATGAAGGGTGCTTGTTGTTGCACTTATTAAGATCCTACATACTGAAGAGTACGACCTTAATAACCTTGCAAGATACACAAGAGGCCAAAATGAATAATAATCTAATTAATAACGTCATATTGTGCAATTTGTCTAAGGGCACTAAGGCATTAAGGCTTTCCCGTTACCATAGCAACTGGGGTAAGGATACAGGAATACAGTGGGGCTACTGCAGAGACTTAGCTATAATGTCTCAGGCAGTCGGCTTTAATAAAAATATGAATATCCACCATATTAGTGGCTCTACAACACTTGGATTAAAGGGTCATGGGAAATTGTCTACCCTGCCAAAGGACACATGCTCTGGGGCTCTGAGCCTCTGGGGACGGACTGACTAATATGATGAGCTAGTTACCATCTCTGTAAGGGTGAAGGAAGCCAAATATTCTCAGGCCATAGTTCTTCCACTTAGGAGCCACCGCCAGCTTCTTCACTATGGTTCTTGTCTGCAAGAGAAACCAGACATTAATGTAATGGCCTGGATCACACTGACAGCACACTGGGTCTGCCTCACTTACAAGGAAGCTTCCAACTTAGGTAGCATTTTAGGAAATATAGGCATGTCTGATTACAGCAGCCGGCATGAAATACATATTTTACACGGAAAGAAATTCAAGGAACCTTCCTTGAATTGGCAATTTTTTAAGGAAACATCAAGTGGTATCTTCGCTGCACAGGATATCTTATAGGACCATGCAGGCATCCAGAAAACCCCTGACATCTCATTATTTCAATGACGGATGGAAGTGTTGTGCACAGAGTTTGAAATTAAACTTCACTTAACATAAATTTATTATTTATTAATTCTGATTTGAATTCATCAATAAATAGGAGAACTGGGTTACATTTTTTTTTTTCTTTTTTGGTTGTACTGTGTAACTTTCCTTGTATAGCTGCAAGTCATGCCACCAGAAGTAGCCTCACTCAACATTTCCTAGCAAGCTGTCAGTATGTCACACTGGTTAGGTTGTCTAAATTCATGTAATTATTTGGACAATATAGCTTCCTAATAAGGACGGTAGCACCTTGGTACCTAGGTAGGCTTCCTAACTAGGTACCAAGGTGCCAGGCAGCTTCTTTAAAAATGTGACAGACCCATTAATTTTGATACGATACCTCTTAAATAGACATTTTCTATGCATAAAGCATGAGCAATTTTAACAGAAACTAAACAAAAACTATTAAAATACAAAATGTAGCAACAGAAAGAGAGTTAGTCGCTGTTGGAGGCAAGATGCTCCGTAATACTTACATGTGGGTAGAGAGGAAAGTGCAGGTTCTTTCTGAGCTGGGCAATAGATGCACCACACCAGTCCTCAAACACATGCAGGTTGGCCTGGCCTTTGTACTGCCAACACACAAAGAGAGGAAAGATGTTAGTGCATACAGGAGTGTTCCCGAGACATGATCTGCCTCACCACTCCAGCTATACCGAGGCAGCTGCCACTGTGACTGAAAGAACCGTACGAGCCAGCAGTCTTGGTGATGGACAATTCATGCAATTTCTGACGTGCCGCCACCTTACAGGAGAAAAGACGTTTTGACGAAAACACATGAAGTTTGAAATAAAAGTTGTATAGACGTCCTAAATGTGTTGTGACCTCAGACTGTCTTGTCCTCACTGTCCTGGAAAAAGAGAGTGTGACAGTGAACTAAGGAGTGTAAAGGGAGTGTGAAGTGAGAATGTCTGGAGCAGTTTGTCAGAGCTCATCCCTAGCCCATAGCCTGACATTTGTCTGAATTACACAGGGAAAACACAGGACACAGCAAGGACAGATGGTGAAAACTGCGCTGCCTTAGGGAATAGTTTCAACACACACACACATACACACACAGACATAAAAATGGGATTGCTCACACACCCGGAGATAGGACTCTCCAGCAAATTCTGTGTCAAACTTACGCAGCGTTTGGAGTGTTTTGTGTCACATTCTGCAGCAAAGCGCAAATAGCATATGTGTCAACATATACATATGAGGGCACACGATCATAAATTCACACATCCTTACTTACACACGTCACACACGTTTTTCATGCTTCAGAAAGTGTGTGTAGATTTGCACAACACACACATACAAACACACACACTGACACACAGCAGGGATGCTGTAATAACCCCTTTATGTGGTAGACCTGCAAAAATCTCATTTTTACACCCCAGTCAAGTGTGGCCTAGGGGCAAGGAGGAGATGGTAGAAACACAACTACAAATGCAAATGCATGGTCACACATGAATACACATACACACCTACACACACGCACACACAAAGCAAGGAAAGCATGATGCTTTAGGAGGTTGTCATGCACACTGATTGCTTTCCGTCTCAGTAATTTTACGACCTTTGAACTCTGAAGATGTCGTACAGGATGATCAAGCAACTGTACCAAAACGCTCAAACGCGGTAGCCTGTGTGTGTGTGTGTGTGTGTGTGTGTGCATGTATACACGCTTACTATCATTTGAAGCGTGACAGCAGTCCTGGCAGGCAGCCTCTATAATGCAGTGACAGATATTCAGAACATCACAGGGAACTTCAGTAGAAAGCTGGCCTTCACAAAGTGATTATGAAACAGCGCTACAAGGTTCCCCAGTTGGATCAAAGCAAAAGCGTGTTTCACCACATTGACCTTGTTTCATTTGATACAGGAAGGCCTTTCGGTGTCTGAGTGAGGCCGCTAGCTCCACAGTCACATGTGCGAGCTGTCAAATCAATCAATCTAAAGGGCGATACACCTACTCAGTGACCTGTAACGCAAACAAACACACACACAGCCACAAATACCATTGTCCCCTCATCCCAGTGTTTACAGGGGTGAGAGCGCTAAGCATTTCAGGGCATGGTAAACATCTCTCTGCCTGCTATCCCGCATCTACATCTACATTTAAGGGGATGGAAGTTGATGGAGAGTGTCTTGTTACATCAGTATCACACAGACATACTAACAGATGGCCTGACCTGAAGGGGTCCTTTTCATTTCTATACTGGCGCCATCCAGTCAGCTAAGCACTCCACACTGACAGCACCAAGGCAATTATGGCTCATGAATTAAACATGAGATATTTGTTGTCTAAATATGCCAGTCCAGTGCTTTAGGACTACTGATTCTAATGCTCGAGCTTGAGTCAGTGTGTGTTTTTGTGTCTGTATGTTTATGTGTTTTCCTTTTGTGATGTGTCCATGAGCTCATGCAAAATGAGGGGCAAGGGAACAGCGGGGCAGACAGAAAGAAATTGTGGAAAAAGAGAGAAGTCAAGAAGGTGAACAAGACAGATTGATGGTGAGAAGGGAGTGGCAGAAAGTCAAGAGGGAGCACGAGGCGCGGTGAGGTTAGGGAGATTTAGCAGAAGGCACTAGTCTCTGTGTAAATATGCCATATGTAAAAAGCTTTTAATAGATTTCCTGTGGGGTTTTAAAAGCAAGCCTTTTTATTTTGCCCTGACCCCCTCCTCACCCCTCTCCTTGTCAAACAGGAATTAGCGGGTAGCTTTAAAAGTCTCTAATTATACACGCACATTTCCCTGTGTAGCCCTGCAGAGACCACAGTCTGTAAAGAGAGGAGTCTGCTTGCTGCTGGGGGGTTACTTAAGCATAATTGGCTTTATTTTGGGGGAGACAGGGCTCTGTGAGTGGCCTGCCTGTGCTCCGGCCCCAACTGAAAGTTATGAAGCAGGAAAGAAGCTTCTGTGTTTCTCAAATTCTGCTTTACTCACTCTTAACTCAAAGCACCAATCCGGAAGTGATTTTGCTCATAGAGTGCAGCGGTTGCATGGAGTATTACAACACGAGCAAGAGTTTGTTTACATCTGCAGGTTTATAAACTGGTGGACGAGTGGAGTATTTCATTGTTTTGTTGGGCTCACGTCAAGAAGGGAAAATTAAGCCGTGTGAGTGGATGAGGGTGTGCAAAATGTAATCAATGTAATCTTCAAGCTACAGTAAGTGTTACTGTAATTTCTGCTTCCTGATCCACTACAGCAAACTGTGCTTCACAACGTCCAGATCTGACAGGAAAAGAGAAGGCAGAGCATGTCTAATAAACTGTCCAGTGAGAGTTATAAAAATGTTTCGCTCCGGTGTCCAACTGGGACTACATTTTTTGACTTTACTGAGCCTACAAATACAACAGAAAGAATGGCAGCTCCCTGTCACTCTTGAATTGATTGGTGGTTTTCAAGTCTCTGGTTTTCTTCCACTCCCCTAATACCTCTCCACTGTATATTTGACACTGAAATTTATCCTTTATAACCTGGATTGCAGCACTTTTTAGTAATCCCACCACTAAAGAATCTGAATCCCACCCCCCTCCATCGCGAGATTATCCCCGGTCACATAAGGGAGCATAGGGGGCGCCGTTCTCAAATCCCAGATTGGGCTTTTAATCTTATCCCCCTCCTCTCCACACTTTACTTCTCACTGTCAAATTTGATTTGCCTCTCTGCTATTATGTCATTTGTCTTTCTCTTGATAGTTTAAGTGCTGCATCTGTCTCTACACCCTCAAAGCCTTCAGCTGCACTATCCCTAATGTTTGTCCCCCCTCCCCTCCGCTTCTCTTCCCTCTGACCTCTCCATTTCTGAAGCTCCATCCTTGCATCGCTGTCTGTGTGCTGCCAAAGCTGTCTGTTTCTCTCCTCTGTGTCTTTAGTTTCCCTGAGCTCAGCTGTCTGCTGTCAGTTCCCACTGTTGCCTCTCTCTATTTCTTTTCCTTTTTCTCCCTCTCTCACTCTTTCTGGGCATGTGATAAAATGACACACTCATTAACACAGTTTGTATAGAGATGGCAGCCTGTGTACTTTTTTTCTGTGTGTCTGCATGTGTGTGCATGTTTGCATGTGTGTGTGTGTGTGTGTGTGTGTGTGTGTGTGTGGACCAAGGTAGGCTGCATTGTGATGGTGTGTGTCTTTCCAAGTGACAGCTTTAAGAGCTCGCCAGCTCCCATACGCATTCAGTAATTGGCTGAAGAGAAGAAAGAATCACCACCGCTGCCTGCCTCCATTTCTCTTTAGTCTTCTATTCCTTGGTCCAAAGACAGAGACATATTTGTTGCTGTTCTGTCCTGCTCATCACCATGGACAAGTAGTCAAATCCACAGAGAGGGTGGTGCAGGAAACAATAGCAGCCAGGATCAAAGCACCACCGGGCAGAATCAGCCTGACAAGCCTGTAGTGACACAAACTCGAGTGAACACAGCACCTGCAGTGGGGACTTAAGCATGGCTGGATGACAGGAGCCCAAATAAAACTCTATTAGTCAGCGACATAGCGTTAGAGGCGACTATCCATTGTAGGATCTTAACATTGCTGTGACTACAGGTGCAGTATAATAATAATAATCATGCTAAAATTGATTTATATAGCACTTTTCTTAACAAATTTACAAAGTGCTAAACAGAAAGAAAAAATAATTAAAACAAAAGAAAAACAAACCAAGATCATAAAACAGAGGTGAATAAAAAGGAACAAGAATGTTTTAAGAAATCTGAGATTTCTAAAGATATTGCCTGTCTGATCTTGATAGGCAGACTGTTCCACAATTTGGGGGCTCTAGGAGACCTGGGAATAACAAGGATAGCCCCATTTACCAATCTAACTGAGCACCCAGGCATATAGGAGGTTAACAAGTCCTTGTTGTAAGGAGCAATGCCATTTAATGCTTTAAAAGAGATAAGTCAAATTTTAAAATCAATACTGAATGTAAAAGGCAGCCAGTGTAAGCTGGCAAGCAGTGGAATAATATGTTCATATTACTTAGTGCCAGTTAAAATCCAGGCAGCGGCGCTCTGTACCAGTTGGAGTGGGTGAAGGGAGCTGACTGATGCCTGCGTAAAGTGCATTGAAGTAGCTGAGGCTTAGTCAGGAAAACCAAGCTTGATGTGATGCAGGCTGGTGGAATTTGTGGGCCAAAAGACAATGACCTCAGAATTATCATGATTCAATTTTAAAAAAGTTTTAGGACAATCAACATTTAACATCACTGAGGCAGGCAAACGGATTTGTTCACTTAAAGTGAGACATATAACTATGTGTCTTCGGCGTAACAGTGGTGGGATATACTATCAATCTGAATGATCTGGCAGAAAGGAAGCATGTAAATTGAGAACAGCAGTGGGCCAATGACAGAGCCTTGAGGAATGCCACAATTTCAATGGGCAAAGAGAAACAGCCATTTTTTATGCCAACAGAGAAGAGTCTATTAGAGAGGTATGAACATTGTAGATTGTAGATTGTAGAGCAGATGCCTTAATACCAAACCAGGTTTCTAGATGGTGCAGGAGAATGGAGTGATCGTTCGTGGTGAGGGCAGTGCTCAAATCTAAAAGCACCAGGACTTGACAGTGAGCTGTACAGTGACCTGTTAAAAGCAAATCATTAGAAATCTTCATGAGGACTCTCTGTGCTATGGTGAGCTCTAAAACCTGACTGAAATCAATGAAAAATATCATTACTATTCATAAAAGATAATAATTGAGTTGCAGTGATTATTTAGTAATTGGTCTGTAATTATTGAGTAATAATTGATCTAGATCACATGTTTCAATAAAGGCTGAATGACTGCATATTTAAAACAAGTTGGAAAATTACAATACATTAAAGAACTGGTAATAATTAAATGAATAAAATGACCAATACAGGTTAATGTTGCTTTAAAAAACAAACCAACAAACAAAAAACTTAATTGCTTAGCTGCAGAATCAGCAGTAAAAATGCGAGACAATGTGATGGGGTGAGGTTTTGAAATAGGAGAAGGTAGAGTTGGTTTAAAAATAACAGTTTCGTGGTCAGATACAAAGACATCCACTAACTCTAGGTTCAAGACAAGGATATGACATTTGAAATGTGTAGCTTTTTCAACTGGAACTGTAAGAGGTTGAAATATTTCAACTAGATCTAGATCTAGGAACTCACCAGACATGGGGTACACAGAACAACAAACATGGATGTTAAAATCACCCAAAAATAAATACTCTGTCATACTTGGATAAGACAACAGACATGAGTTCAGAAAATTCTGTGATAAAATTATTATACTTTGGGGGTGTATAAATTAAAATGCACAAAGAAAGGAAAAGAACGTGTAATGAGAAAGCATAGGACTTCAAACAATATAAAATTGTCAAAAGAAATAAGAGGGTACTTAAAATATTTCTTACAAAAAACCCAAAGGGTCAAGGAAGGTGGAAATATTTCAAATCAGTGGGGGTAGCCTCTACTAAAACAGGTGTGTCTGCTGGAGAAAACTATGTCTCAGTTGCCCTAAGAAAGTTCAGGCAATTGGAAACAATCACATCATCAATTATGAATGACTTGTTACAAAGTGACCTTGCATTCAGAGGGACATTTTTGGTGTGTTACTCAGATCTGCCAGCACAGGGGCAGATACACAGCTGATCCAACATAGGTTACAAGTATTAGCTCTCCGCAGTGGCCACACGGGACAAAACAGCCTGATATTGCAGATGAGAGGGATTGTAGAGGCAAGAGATGACCATCAGGGGGAGCTCTAGGCAGTTGTAGGAGGAGGGGATTGCTGAACTGTCTGCATTGCAGCTGGAACTACTGGCATTTATATTGCAAGAGGAGTTCACAAGTCCAAAACTACTTGTTGGTATATTATAAAAAGAGCCATCAGGAATAGCGGGATCTATAAGGTTGGTAGACGGTCCTCCACATAAGCGAAGGAAGAGAAGCATGAGAGCCAATTTTACTGGCGCTAGGACCCCGGGGAAGTCAATAGTGGTGGCTGTTTGTTTTGGCTGTACGAGAGAGAAGCGCTGAGGTGGGCGACACAGTTCGAAATTTATCACAGTACGATATTTAAGGATAGTGAGCTTCGCCCCCAGCCAATTAGGATGTATGCCATCGTTTCTAAATAACTGTCTGCGTTCCCAGAAGAGACTGAAATTTTCAGTGTATGAGACGCTGTGGGCAGCGCAGGCTGATGAGAGCTAGGTGTCTTGTGACAGTAGGCTGCTGAAACAGCCAACACCACGGCCACAGGAGGGAATGGAGCCAGACACATAAATGTGCCTCACAGACCTCTTTAGTGAGCCTAACAAGTGCACAAAGTCACTTTTCTGTAATTCAGGCGACTCCTTAGGGATGTCATTTGTACCCCCGTGTACAATGACCTTGGCAATGTCCATTTCATTTGAAAGGGACTCAGTAGCTTTGTCCTGCATATCGTGGACATTGGCACCCAGGACACAAGACGTTATTGCTGAACTTGTTTAACACTCCTGATGATGGAGTCACCAGTGACCAGGAGTTGTGGCCTGATGTGGGCGTGGTCTTATGGAAGCTGGTCACCCTGGAGGTGGAGTGCCGGTGTAACCCATGGAGACCAAAGCCACTGGTGTTGCCAGTCCAGGGGCTCCTCCCCCTAAATTGGGACTGGCACCAAAACTACTCAACCTTGTCGGCAGTGTCACTAGCTTAGCTGTGGGATACACGCTGACAGCAGACAGGTGTTGCTCCAGCTTGTGCAGGACATCAAACCTGTTACTCAGCTGGAGAAACCCCAGTAGGGCAGTACAGGAACTTGTTTCTTGTCACCCCAGATGACAAATGAATGTGCAACAGATCAAGCGTGGAGCAGATCCATGTCTTGGGTTTGGCTCCAACCCTGGGCAAGGAGGCATCCTCATGGATCGGCCTGACTGTTGGCGGCTTCAGCTCCAAGGAACCAAGCCAGGGAAGTGTGGTGTTGTAATCAGCAATGCAGGATGCTTCTGTGGCCAATGAGTCCAGGAGTCGCTCATCTTCTTGGATTTGGTAGAGCTTGGAGATCCGACCCTCGAGTTTGACAATGTTTTGACATAGCCGAAGGCATCCAGAGCAGTCTGGAGGAGAGGTGAGTGGTGGCAATTATATTAAATGTAACTGCGAGGTTAATAGTCCATACAATATATAATATCCATGCCTCTTAAGTGAAGAACCATGACACAGTTGTAGCCACATGAGGACAAGATGGCCAGAGGTTTCCGTCCAATCAAGTCAGTACAACAAACAATGATTGGATAAAAAAGTTCATAAATAGCCGGTAAAAAAGTACAGGCACACCATAACATCAACAAAATACTCCAATGGTCACAAGGAGTTGTTAGAAGTTAAAATGGAGACAGAGTAACTAACAAACAAACAAACTGCCAGTTGGCAACTGAACGTGAGGTAGCATGTCCCAGAGTAATTCTGTAGTACAGTGAGACGGATATCATGGCACACCAAGTGGCTCTCTGCTGGCCTACTTGCTGGGAGCCACAGCCAAAGACAGAGAGGAGGAGCACTAGCTGCTCGTGCCAAGAGGATCTCTCTCCTTTTCTATTTGTTCACTGGACAGGAACACAGGGCCATTACATTAACTCCCTCAGAGTTTATCAAACTGCTCACATTAATCTGCAGCTCTGTGTAAGGCACAGAGGACACAATTACAGGCAAAACAGTTCAGTTCAATCTAAAAGCTAATATACAACAATATACACAGTAATATACTGCAGCACACACAGGATATAATTGCATTTTGGAGAGTATAGAGACTTTTTTGATGCTACTTGGAACTGAATTTGAGACCAATTTCACCACCAAAATAAAAAAAAAAAAACTGCCAATAACTGAGTATCTTCAAAGGAACACAGCAAATAGGACTTTTACAACAATAAATCTGCAGTATAAGAAAGAGGACATGACACCCAACTGTTTTTTATTTGAGCAGATGCAATAAAATCAATAAAAACTTTTGTCATATTGTTATAAACCTGTCCAGCAGTAATCTAAGAGTCAACATACATAACGTGAACAACTGGTGGTGCATAAACTGTATATTTACAAAAAAGCAGGTAAAACTGGCTCTACTGGCTGTCCAAATCATATATTTTCATGATATTTGGCTTATTTTGCTTGTTGTTTCATCCAAAAAAAACCAAAAAAAAAACATAACTGAGAATAACCCTTATGGCTTGTTGTTCTCTGTTTTTGTTTTTTGTGTTTTTACTTTAAAGGAAAACTCTTTTTAAAGATATGCGGATGCCCTGTGTATAGTAAAAGGATCGCCATATTTTTCCTCTTTGAAGTCTCTCCAGAGTAAGCGTCCTTTTGTCCTTCCCTGTCTCTCTCTATCTTCATCTCTACCTCCATCCACCTCTTCCCTTCTCTCATCACACACCAGTGGACTTCCCAAAGACCGTCCTATATATAGCTTTAAGCTTCCACCGTTTCACAGCAATACATCGCATGGAGCTCTGGCTGCCCTTAAATAAGAGGGGAGGGGGGGCAAATGGGGAAACGGGGAACCAATGTCATCTGGTGAATATGAAAAGTGAGGAAGAGAGCAAGAGAATGACAACGAGAGACAGGAACAGAGCAAGGTGGCTGTGCAAGATAACATCTGATCGATAGAAAGGGTTAAAGAGAAAGAAGGTTTGTATGCTGAAAGCTCACACACACAGACACACATACACACACCATGACTGCCCAGATCACACAACATTTGCTCATCATACATGTTTCTGTGAGCTTGTCGTAACAGAACTGTCTCCTCTACTCTCCAATATCACCTCTCCCTCATCCATTTGGACGCGCTATCATCCCGAGCACAGATCAGACTCGCTCTTTTCTCCCTCTCTCCTATGGGAGACTATCTCCCTTCTAGAAATCTGGTGCAGCCTTCTGCCTTCCTGCTGGCAGCCTGGCACTGACAAACGGCCGCCCGGCGCACCCACTGACGAGCAGTCGAATCGCCTGACACTGTAAATCCCCTTTGGATGAGAAAACTGAGACATGATGTTCCTGGCAAAGGCACATCGCGGCCTATACAATCCTGCACACCTCACTCCCCCGAGGCATTAAAGCACACTGTTTGAATGATGCGTCATAATGTATACTGCGGCTGAACTGAGCTGCCACTTTGCAATGTATGTTCTGAATGAAAAATCATACAATGGATATGAAGTAACGTGTTGTATTCCCACTATGGTGCTTCTCTGGAAACTGTTTTTGCTTACACACATGCTGCTGTTTCATGAAATGTTGCTGAATTTATCGGGGGCGTTAAGATAGTATTTCCCTCCCTATCTCACCCCGTTCGGCTCATAACTTATGTTGAGTGCCAAAAGAAAGAGGAAAAGAGTGTGGAAAGTGGGGTAGGTAGGCAGAGAGAGGACAGGGCTCCTCAAAGGTAAAGAGATGTGAAAGAAAAATCTTATACGGAGAGATAATGAGAACTCATTTCACACGAAGGGGAGCAGCAAAAATTGTAAGACAAGGTTCATATGATCTAGATCTTAGCCTAATCAGCTAGTTTAATGAGGGTTTGTATAATCTGCCATCTGTCATACAATTACATGTCTTCTCTCATGCTCAGGCTATAACATGATGGGATGGATATATGTCTGACTGAAGAGGTGTGATTCCAGGAAAAGCAGAGTGGGAGAGAGAGGAATTTTTCGTCTCTATCTCTCACTTCCATAAGCTGTCTATCATCGTACGGAGCTTAATGAGAGACGGTACGGGGACAGTATTAATGCATTCCTGCCTGCTGTTTGTCTGTTTGTTTGTCTAAGGTGCTGGACAGACAGATGGAAGAGAGACATACTGAAGGAGCAGTGAAGAGAGACAAAGAAATATTGCGCCTCTTCTTCTGTGTCCTCCCCCAGTCTAGTCAGAGGAATGGAGAGAGAGAGAGAGAGAGAGACAGAGAGAGAGAGACGGAGAGAGAGAGTGAGGTCTCACTCCTCCTCCTTCTCAGCGTCCTCCTCCACTCTTGTCACTCCATGTGTCTTTGTGTGAGGAGCCAGCTGTGACGCTTGAGCCCCATGTCTCTGTTGTGCCACAATAACTTCCTTGCTTCTTCCTTGAGTGGTAAATAATAGGCTGTCCAAACCTGCAAACCTGCAATGCTGCCGTTTCACACACACAATTCATTCATTCCCAGATCTCACACTTTCAAACTTTTTTCTTTTCTTTTTTTTTTTTTTTTATTTAATCCATATTCATTAGTAGAGGAACACTCCTTAGGCTTGCAGTCTGTTCGGTGGAGGTGCTTGTTGGGGATGTGGGGTGTCCATGTATGAAACAATAAATAACAATAAAACAATAAAAAAAAAAAAAAAAACCTCAAGGCAACACCAAGGCTAAGAGTGGCCATAGTTTCATTGACTTAATCCAGTAAATACAAATATATTTTACAATATAAGAAAATGCATTGGGATTCTTCTTTTTTTGTTGTATTCATACATGGGCACCGCACACCCCCAATGAGTGCCTCCACCAAACAGACTAGAAGCCCGAGGAGCATTCCTCTACTACTGAATTTATTCAAACCAGAATTTCATTTCGGAAAGTCCGACACAGTCGACATAGCCTGAGTTTGACATCACGTCAGCTTGGCAGCACACTCCGAATTCTCTGCGCATAAATTTTTTTCTTTAATGTTACTAGATTGTCACCACATCAGCAGGCCAAAGGTGCTGGGTTATAGAGAAAAGCAGGCCTCCGTGTTTGGCAATGTAAAAACACCAGAATGCATTTTGGTCATTAGTTGGCAATCCCAGCTTGAAACTTTCCAAGTCCTAAGCACAAGCATATGGAGCATATGCCAGGACAATCTTTATTCCCCTCAAACAAGTCTTTTTATTGATTACAAAAATCAAATCCAACATTTTCTATAAACAAACATTAATTTAATCCTACAATCAGGGTTTTTTTCACAAATGTGATTGAATCTACAGGTTGTCAGGCTCATTATTGTTAATGACATACACAGGTTGCAAGCATGTCTTAATTTAGTTACTGAGAAATACTGGTGAATAGTACATTAGGAACACTACATATACTGTAAGATGACCTGTTTTTTTTTTTTTTTTTTTTTTTTTTTTTTTGCAATGCATACTGGCCAGCTTGTGATATTAATTTTGATGCGGCTTGATGTTGTTATTTGCGTATCTCTGAATGTTTAACCCAGAAATTTTCACATTTCACTGGAGAAAAAAAGGGAGTGGAGCCAAAATTACACACTAAAACATAAAATCAAACACCATAACACATTGATTATAGATCTGGACTTATTATTTGAGTGATGCTACATTCATGCTCGCTGTGGCATAAATGCAGAACAGTGTTCCAAGTTAATATGTGAGGAGATAAAAAAAAAATCTGCCTTGACTAATTTGATCTGAATTCCTGTAATGTATAAAATGTCACTAATCCCTCTTACCATCACTTTCTTTCTACTTTTGACTAAATAAAATGAGAGCCAATTTTACTGGCGCTAGTGTAGCGGCTGTGTACTCTCTCATTGCGTTGTGTAAAATGAAGAAGCCGGTTCACTGATAGAAGAAATGGTATTTTACTGTTGGTCTGCCTCTCATCCACACACATACCTCTCACACAGGTCAACAGCGCAGCACAACTGTTGCTTACAGTACATAGCATAAACAAAAAAATAATCAATTAAAATAATAAAACCCGTACCTGATAGAAGAAATGGTATTTTACTGTTGGTCTGCCTCTCATCCACACACATACCTCTCACACTGGGAATATAGCGCAAAAAAACAGCACAAGTTAGCTAAAACCCGCATTACACTAGTTGCGGCACAAACAGTGCGTTTCACACGGTCACTTCTACACAAGAACATGCTCAACTGATCGCAAGCTGATATTCTACAAAGGATAACATAAAAAAACATTTGGATATAAAAAATAAAAGGAATAATGCTTGCTAGCAACAGAGCTCCCAACATGTGCACCTACCAGGTCAACAGCGCAGCACAACTGTTGCTGCTCTGGGGTGCACAACCCAGGTCTGCAGGGGGCGTTGCGTTCAAAGACCGTAGGACCATTCCATAAAAGTAATCGGTAAAATAAAACAGTGTGAAAGGTATGGCAAGTGGAATCATCGATATCACATATAAACTCCGTTACACTCCCCCCTACTGATCTCCACTTGCCCATACAAACCAAAAAAATAAATAAACAAATACACAAGATACAAAATGAGAGCAGACAGAGCAACCATCCGTACAACAACATACCAGGTACCAAAAACATAACCAGAGGAGGAAGAGAGTTGAAAAGAAAAAAAAAAAATTGTGTACAGTGCTGTCAAAATCACAGATACCCAGTATACCAGTCACAAGACCATTCCTGAAGAATTAGAATGGGGAAGGGTTGCAAAGCCTTCCGCCACCCATAGGAAAACATGCCCATATACATGTTAAATCACTCAGACATCATGCAATAAAAAAACAACAGCACAAATCTCCAACCACCAGGACATACACACCTGTAGTCACACGCAGGTGACAGAATGTCATAGAAAAGAAAAAAAAAAAATTTATGACTCAAACCCTCCTCAAAATTGAAGGAACATACAGGCCAAAAACACATATACATATACAAGGCCAATACACAAAATAACCTTAGCGACCAGCAAGAACTCTCTGGTGCATGTTCTGAATAAGTCTAACTACTGGTCTAACAACTCTCCCATACCTAGTCTGCCTTCTCTGCAGTCTGTCACAGGAAAGGTTTTGTTCTGTGTCTGATGCAACAACAGCACCAGCATCAGGAGGCAACAAGTCATCAGGAAGAGTAGAGACAGCAGGTTGAGAGTCAGGTAAGTCCACAGAACGGTCAGCATCAACGGCAGGACCACACGAGTCACACTGATTTGGTTCATCAGACCTGGTCTGATCTGGACTGTCAAGTCTACTGTCATTGTGACTGTCAGGGTTAGTTTCACCAGAAGTGTCTGATCTGGCCCGGTCATGTCCATCCACAACGTCCATCGTCGTCGACCGAACATCAGGGGAGGCTGGGAGCTGAGATATCCAATAGACAGTCCTGTCCTCCGATCCACAATCCGGAAGAGCAGTCGACCCAACATGTCCCGCACCCATCACAGACTCATCCACAGTCCCATCTGTCAGGTCACTGATAATGGAGACACCATCCTCGGAGTCAGCAGGAACCGGCAGGAAGTTCACGGGCATGATAAGGTTCCTGTGAACCACTTTCTCCTGGTTAGTTGTACAGTTCCTGAGTCTGAAGGTGTGAGTGTTATCCTGCTTCCCCACAACAGTGTACAGGTGTGCCTCCCAGCGATCAGCCAGCTTCCTCCGACCTCGTTCACCCTTGTTCGCCAGCAGCACTCTGTCCCCAACCTCCACAGGTGCACCCCTCACTTTGCGGTTGTAAAGCTCAGTCTGCTTTTCTTGTTGTTTTGTGGTTGAAATCTGAGCAATCCTGATAGCCTCCGCCAGATCACGTCGGAGGCACTGCACATAGACACCATAATCCACCACTTGTTCATCCATAAGCACAGACTGAAACATCAGGTCAACAGGCAACCTGGGAACTCTGCCGAACATCAGCAGAAAGGGAGCAAAGCCTGTGGTCTCATGGACAGTCGCATTGTAAGAGAAGGTGAGTGAACGCAGGAGCTGGGGCCATTTCTGTTTGGCTCTGGGTGGAAGGGCTCTGATCATGTTCCCAAGAGTGCGATTGAACCTTTCGACTGCTCCATTGCCCATGGGATGGTAAGGTGTTGTATGTGATTTTTCCACACCAGCAGCTTGGAGCATTTCAGCAATCAGGCTGCTCTCAAAGTTCGCACCTTGATCTGAATGCACTCGCTCTGGGAAGCCATAGATACAGAAGAAGTTGTTCCAGAGTTGATGAGCGACAGCTTTAGCGGACTGGTTGGGGCAGAGGTAGGCCTGAGCTAGCTTAGTGAAATGGTCAGTCACAACTAGAACATCTAGGGACTTGTTGGATGGGTCTTCAGCTGACCAAAAATCAATGCATACCAGCTCAAGAGGTCTGGAGGTCTTGACACTCTCGAGTGGTGCCTTGGCTTCAGGCTCAGGAGACTTACTGACCAGACAGCGCCGACAGCACTGCACATAATTCTTGACATCCTTCTCCATCCCAATCCAGTAGAACCGCTGTCTAGCCAAGTAGAGCGTCCTCCTCTGACCTTGGTGGCCTGCCTCATCATGGATACCTTTCAGGACCTTATCTTTCAGGTTGGTAGGCACAACATACCGGTAAGTCTTTCTCTTTGTCACAGCATCCTTTGAAGTACAGTACAGAACGCCTGCTTTGATGGTAAGTTGCTCCCAACGTCGGAGAAGCCGCAAGGCTTCAGCAGACTCCTGTGGGCGTTCACGCCTTGATGGCCGCCTCTGGCGCTCCACAAAGTAGAGCACTCGGCCCAAGCATGGATCGCCACGCTGCAGCGACATCAGTTTGGTTTTGGGCAAAGGACGGAAATCAGACAGCTCAGATGGCAGGAGTGACTGAGTGAGCTGCGGTAAGCAGAGCGCATGAGGGGGCAATCGGTCACTTTCCAGGGAATGTTCCAAAACAGCAGACACTGCCTCGGAGGAGATAGGTGGATGCTGGGGCACTGCTGCTGCACTGTTGACGGCCACAGTCAAGGGGTGATCCTGCAGATGGCTCAGTGGATCACAGGACAACCTAAAAGCTTCCTGCACACAGTCAGGCTCTAAGGCATCTGCTTCCTCCATCAGCGCACCATAGGGGACTGTTGTGAGTCGATGGAGCACGCTGGAGTGCACAAAAGGCTCACGGCTGAGGGCATCCGCCACCACATTCCTAGGACCAGGAATGTATCTGATGTTAAAGTCGTATGGAGCCAGTTTTGACACCCACCTCTGTTCACAAGCGTCCAGCTTCGGCTTACTGAGAATGTAAGTGAGCGGGTTATTGTCGGTCCATACAGTGAATTGGTGGCCTCTCAGCCAGTGGCTGAACTTGTCGCACACAGCCCACTTGAGTGCGAGAAATTCAAGCCTGTGTGCTGGGTAGCGAGACTGGGCATAATTCAGTGACTTGCTGGCAAATGCGATGGGCCTCGCAACATCATCACCATCAACCAGTTGAGACAACACTGCCCCAAGACCGTTGGAAGAGGCATCGACTGACAGGAGGAATGGCTTACTGAAATCAGGGTGAGCAAGAGTGACGTTGTCAAGTAAAGCTTGCTTAAGCTTCCTGAAAGCCTCGCTGCAGGCAGGAGTCCAATCAGCAGAGGAGAGGACCCGAGACACAGCAGGGTTCTTCCTACCCTTGGTACGTCGTGGCCCCTTCACACCACTCGTCAGTGCAAATAAAGGCTTGCTAATGCCAGAGTACCCCTCAAAAAACTGCTGATAAAACCCCACCATGCCCAGGAAAGATCTAATTTTGGTGGGGGAAGGAATGTCAGTGCCCTCCACCATTAAATCCCTCTCCTGCAGGCTGACAATAGCCTTGACCTTCTCTGGAACAGTTGAAATCCCATCCTTTGTCACAATATGCCCCAAGAACTTCACTGAAGGTCTCATGAAGTGACACTTTTTGGGGCTTAGCTTCAGGTTGTGCGCCTTTAACCTCCCAAACACCATCTCCAATCTCTGCAACGCCAGCTGTTCATTGGGGGCGAACACAAGGATATCATCAAGATAGCACAGGAGGCTCAGAAAGTTTTGGTCGCCGAAGATTGTCATCATCATCCTCATGAACGTGGCTGGGCTGTTGCAAAGACCCTGCGGGAGTCTGTTGTATTCATACAGTCCAAATGGGGAGGTGAATGCAGTGAACTTTTTGTCCTCCTCATGGACCTCCACATTATAATATCCAGAAGTCAGATCCATGGTTGAGAAGAACGCATTCCCCCCCAAGGCGGCTAGGGCGTCAGCCTGGTGAGGCAAGGGGTGCGCATCACGAACAGTGCGTGCGTTCAGCCACCGAAAATCAGTGCAGAGCCGTAGGTCGCCGTTCTTTTTCCAGACAAGAACGAGAGGTGACGCATACTCACTCGTAGACTTCCTTATGATGTCACGCTCCTCCATTTCATTCAAAGCCACTCTCAGCTTCTCATAGTGCGATGGAGACAGTCGGCGATAGGGGAGTCTGAAAGGCTTGCTGTCACTCAGTCGGATACGGTGGACAAAGTCCTTGGCTTTACCACAGTCCAGCCTGTGGCGGGAGAAAATGGACTCATACTTGGCCAACAGGTCAACCAGCTTTGCCCTCCAGAAGGGGGACAGGTGAGTTGCATCAATGTCAATGTCTTGTAGACCCAGGTCAGAGAGAGTGGAACTAAGGGGCGGGCGAGCAGCACAGTCAGAGTCAACAGTCAAGCTCTTCTCACTGGCAGTGTCAGACTTGTTAGCTGTCTTTGTCACAGTACATTTCACTTTATCAGGTGAGTCAGTTGCATACAAATAGTCAATGTCAAAGTCTTCCAGTGCCACACACGGTGACACGTCGGCAATCTTGCAGTTGCGTCTCAAAGTCACTGGTCTAGGAGAGGGGTTAATGACTCTCACTGGGACCCACCCATTGCCCCATAGTGGTGTCACAACACGGCCCACCATCACTGAGCGTGGCACTGTTCGCGACTCACTCGGCTCCACTACCACTGTGCTACCGGCTGAGAGACATACATGAGCAGGTAAGCGACCCCAAACCAGGTGTTCTGTCATGGGTTCCAGGGTCACTGCATGTTTGAGTTTGACAGTACCCACCTTATCAGGACACTCATCGCCTCTCCATGTCTCCACAGCGGTCAACAACTGCAGCAGGCCACCCTCCTCCACAGGAACCTGGTCTGAGAGAGACACTTTCTCCCAGAAGTCTCCAGAGTGCTTCAGCATCTGAATGAGGTGTTTTATGACATTGCTGCCAAGAATGAGATCATCGCTTTGGCCCTCCACGATGAGTGTTGGAACTAAAAAGCAACAGTCAAGCACCCTCATCCGTAGCTCACACACACCAACAGGTTTTGTTGTTAAACCTCCACATCCAATAAGAACAACCGATGTGGGGAGAATAGAGTCAGGGGAAATAACATTGTTCTGTGTCAGGAGAGGGAGCACACGAGAGCTCAAGGAGCAGGCCATCGAACCACTGTCAAGCATAGCTCGAAGCGTCATGGTGTCTTGGATCAGCGCATCAGTGTGAAATAGGTTATCAGTTGCAGACAGTCTTTGTGTGTTCTGAATAATCACAGTGGAGCCAGCACTTGTTAAGGAGCAGAACTGTGAGTACACTGACTCAAGGTCAACATCATCAAGATCATGTGGGGAAATGCCCTCTGGCCCTACACTACTCCCCTGCTCATGTGGGCCAGCTAGTTTCCCTGCTGGTCGGAGCCACCAGGCTGAGCAGCAGGTGAGTCAGCAGGAGGAGCAGTATGGCAGGTCACAGCCTGATGTCCAGCAGCATAGCAGCGAAAACACAGACGCTCTCTCCTGCAGTGAGACATGGTGTCATGTTCATCACTCCCACAAATGGCACAGGGACCCCGAGACCTGTTGCGGTTACCAGTACCTGACCTTGGCAGCCTGGAATGATGGAAAGCTTCTCGCTGCAGCAACCGCTCAAGGAGAGCGATAACATGTTCAAGTGACTGCCCCTCAGATTGCGACGTTCCGCCGGTCGTAACTGGATGCGGTGCAGGAGCTCCCCCAGCAGACTGGACATGGCACTGCAAAACATTCGCCGCTTGGTTGGGGTGCTGGCTACCAGCTGGGTGCGAAGACTGACGCTGCTGGAGACGCCTCTTCCTGTGGTGTTCATCCAACCGCACCTGAACATCAGTGGCAGTCCACTCCTCCAGTGGCTTGCAGCTGAAGACTAGAGACAACTCAGTATCAGGACAGTGAGTGATAAACATGACTGTCACTTCACGGGAAGGATTGTCGAGGGTCTTTCCCTGTCTCTTTAGTCCATCTACAGCAATGTCAATGGCTTTGTTAAGCCGAATCCAGTAGTCAACAGCAGTCTCAGTGGGTCGAGGCTTTGTGTCATAAAAGTCAGCAAGGGGCATAAATGAGGTCACAGAGTCACTGAAGTGCTGCTTAAGTATGTCAAACACAGGTTGAGGGCCTGACTTTAAGTCTAAGGAGGGCTGACTGCGGAGCCCAATGGTCACAACATCACGAGCTCTCCCCCGTAGTTTTCCCAAAACTTCATCCACCTGGTCACCTAGTTCAATGCCCCTCCTATTCAGATAAAGCCTCATAGCGTCCTCCCACTCAGAGACTGAAATCCCGTCAGTATTATTCCCCCTGAAAGGATGTGGCTCATGACTGTCATGGTTAATTGTCAGGTTAACCTTAGAAAGATCAGCTGGGGTTGACTGTGTTACATTAGCATCAATAGCTGGAATTGACTTAAGACATGAAACAATGTTTTCACCTATACTAGTCCCTATCTGTCTCACCAAGTCACTGAGAACATGTGCATCTCGCCCAGAAAGTGCAGACTCACCATCCACCCCTGCATCAGCAGTGGCACATGCACTATCCCTCCCAGGACGAATGTGAGGAGTAGATGTAACATGTCTGTCATCACCAAGCCCACCTAGAGCAGGCAACTGACTAAACCACAGTTTTGAACCCCTACCAACACTTGACACATTATTTTCATCCATTTTCAGCAAAAGAAAAAGAAAATGTCAAAATCAATAGCTAAAAGAATATCACCCTTTTTAGCTCTAATTGTTGTTTCTCATTTACACTCTATACATTTTTTTTACTTTTTAATTAGCTCAAAGGAAAAAAAAAACAAATATCTTGTTGGATACTCACATTAAATGACCCACAGAAAGGAAAAAAATGCATATATATCTCAAGAGGTCACAGTAAAATACACATATGTAGCAAGAACACTCCCACAATCCACGAAGCAGATTTTTTTTTTTTTTTTTTTTTTTTTTTTTTTTACCGTTGCACACTCAGTCCTTCATACACCACACGGAAAACACAGTCCAAAAATCAGGCTTTAAGCCACAACCGGACTCACAGTACCCAGTGAGAGGAATAAAGCACATGTGAAGAAGCAGCATGAAGAGTTGTCTGTCCCACGTCGGACGGCGGCATCACCATGGAGACCATCCGGGTCACGGCACCATTGTAGCGGCTGTGTACTCTCTCATGGCGTTGTGTAAAATGAAGAAGCCGGTTCACTGATAGAAGAAATGGTATTTTACTGTTGGTCTGCCTCTCATCCACACACATACCTCTCACACAGGTCAACAGCGCAGCACAACTGTTGCTTACAGTACATAGCATAAACAAAAAAATAATCAATTAAAATAATAAAACCCGTACCTGATAGAAGAAATGGTATTTTACTGTTGGTCTGCCTCTCATCCACACACATACCTCTCACACTGGGAATATAGCGCAAAAAAACAGCACAAGTTAGCTAAAACCCGCATTACACTAGTTGCGGCACAAACAGTGCGTTTCACACGGTCACTTCTACACAAGAACATGCTCAACTGATCGCAAGCTGATATTCTACAAAGGATAACATAAAAAAACATTTGGATATAAAAAATAAAAGGAATAATGCTTGCTAGCAACAGAGCTCCCAACATGTGCACCTACCAGGTCAACAGCGCAGCACAACTGTTGCTGCTCTGGGGTGCACAACCCAGGTCTGCAGGGGGCGTTGCGTTCAAAGACCGTAGGACCATTCCATAAAAGTAATCGGTAAAATAAAACAGTGTGAAAGGTATGGCAAGTGGAATCATCGATATCACATATAAACTCCGTTACACTAGGACCCCGGGGAAGTCAATAGTGGTGGCTGTTTGTTTTGGCTGTACGAGAGAGAAGCGCTGAGGTGGGCGACACAGTTCGAAATTTATCACAGTACGATATTTAAGGATAGTGAGCTTCGCCCCCAGCCAATTAGGATGTATGCCATCGTTTCTAAATAACTGTCTGCGTTCCCAGAAGAGACTGAAATTTTCAGTGTATGAGACGCTGTGGGCAGCGCAGGCTGATGAGAGCTAGGTGTCTTGTGACAGTAGGCTGCTGAAACAGCCAACACCACGGCCACAGGAGGGAATGGAGCCAGACACATAAATGTGCCTCACAGACCTCTTTAGTGAGCCTAACAAGTGCACAAAGTCACTTTTCTGTAATTCAGGCGACTCCTTAGGGATGTCATTTGTACCCCCGTGTACAATGACCTTGGCAATGTCCATTTCATTTGAAAGGGACTCAGTAGCTTTGTCCTGCATATCGTGGACATTGGCACCCAGGACACAAGACGTTATTGCTGAACTTGTTTAACACTCCTGATGATGGAGTCACCAGTGACCAGGAGTTGTGGCCTGATGTGGGCGTGGTCTTATGGAAGCTGGTCACCCTGGAGGTGGAGTGCCGGTGTAACCCATGGAGACCAAAGCCACTGGTGTTGCCAGTCCAGGGGCTCCTCCCCCTAAATTGGGACTGGCACCAAAACTACTCAACCTTGTCGGCAGTGTCACTAGCTTAGCTGTGGGATACACGCTGACAGCAGACAGGTGTTGCTCCAGCTTGTGCAGGACATCAAACCTGTTACTCAGCTGGAGAAACCCCAGTAGGGCAGTACTGGCAGTTCCTGGCAAAGGCACATCGCGGCCTATACAATCCTGCACACCTCACTCCCCCGAGGCATTAAAGCACACTGTTTGAATGATGCGTCATAATGTATACTGCGGCTGAACTGAGCTGCCACTTTGCAATGTATGTTCTGAATGAAAAATCATACAATGGATATGAAGTAACGTGTTGTATTCCCACTATGGTGCTTCTCTGGAAACTGTTTTTGCTTACACACATGCTGCTGTTTCATGAAATGTTGCTGAATTTATCGGGGGCGTTAAGATAGTATTTCCCTCCCTATCTCACCCCGTTCGGCTCATAACTTATGTTGAGTGCCAAAAGAAAGAGGAAAAGAGTGTGGAAAGTGGGGTAGGTAGGCAGAGAGAGGACAGGGCTCCTCAAAGGTAAAGAGATGTGAAAGACACCAGAATGTAAAAACACCAGAATGCATTTTGGTCATTAGTTGGCAATCCCAGCTTGAAACTTTCCAAGTCCTAAGCACAAGCATATGGAGCATATGCCAGGACAATCTTTATTCCCCTCAAACAAGTCTTTTTATTGATTACAAAAATCAAATCCAACATTTTCTATAAACAAACATTAATTTAATCCTACAATCAGGGTTTTTTTCACAAATGTGATTGAATCTACAGGTTGTCAGGCTCATTATTGTTAATGACATACACAGGTTGCAAGCATGTCTTAATTTAGTTACTGAGAAATACTGGTGAATAGTACATTAGGAACACTACATATACTGTAAGATGACCTGTTTTTTTTTTTTTTTTTTTTTTTTTTTTTTTTGCAATGCATACTGGCCAGCTTGTGATATTAATTTTGATGCGGCTTGATGTTGTTATTTGCGTATCTCTGAATGTTTAACCCAGAAATTTTCACATTTCACTGGAGAAAAAAAGGGAGTGGAGCCAAAATTACACACTAAAACATAAAGTCAAACACCATAACACATTGATTATAGATCTGGACTTATTATTTGAGTGATGCTACATTCATGCTCGCTGTGGCATAAATGCAGAACAGTGTTCCAAGTTAATATGTGAGGAGATAAAAAAAAAATCTGCCTTGACTAATTTGATCTGAATTCCTGTAATGTATAAAATGTCACTAATCCCTCTTACCATCACTTTCTTTCTACTTTTGACTAAATAAAATTGCTCCGTATGCTCAAATTCTCACTGGATCCATGTCGGCTTTGCTGCAAATGACTGTTTATCCTTTCATACTTGGCTGTCCTCTACTCTTAAAATGTGGGTGAGCTCTCCATCTGATCTCCATCCCGCCTGCATGGGTGTCCTTGACATGGCCGTGTCCTTGACAGACATGTCCACTCTACATCTGCACGTCGATGCTAATCTGCAGTAACCTCTGTCAGAGCTGACTGACTGGGGAACCTTGTGTCATCGCTGGTGGCAGAAAACAGCCTGCTTGAACCGCCGCAAGTCAAAATCACAGCTCTCTGTCTGTCTTCCTTCTCTCTCTATCGATCTGTGTATGCATGTGAATAAATAATCTGCTTTCATATATTTTACAATTGCACAATCCGATTTTGTGCATGTGACTTTATGTGGGCGTCTGCATGTCTCTTTGTGTTTGACCTCTGCCAGTGTGTGACAGCTGGCATATGGCACCACTCTACCTCTGTGTGCCTGCGTCGACGCCTCTTACGGTGCCAACTCAGTGGCCCCGCAGACCTCTGGCATCTTGGCCGGGCACCAGTGACCCAAGTTGGCGGAGGTAATTAGGATAGATAGCTAGCAAAGAAAGCAGAGGAAGGACTGCTATGCTGTGGTCCATACTTTTAGACCGATTTGGCCTGGGCTCAAGCTGGGCTCAGTTAGGAGTCATGGAACAAAATGAAAGAGGGGGGAATTTTTGAGGATATGAGATGTATAAAATGTATGATACCAGTTATGCTAGTGATGGAGAGGATTCAGAAAAATTAAATGGCATGTTGCTTTATGAGTGGTTTGGAAATGATTCAAAGAAATTAAATGTCATGTTGGCTTCCACAAGATAGCTCTGATGCTAGTCACGCCTAATGCAAAATGTAGTTAGTGTGCATGCTGCAAAATTTATTTCTCCATTGAGGCTGTTTCGGTTTTCCAATCCAAACCATAAATAAGAAATTATGCTGGGTCAATGAATGCATGTCCATGACTTTGAGCAAAAAAAAAACATGTCGTCTTAATAGAGCTTGCATATATGAAATGACTAAACACAGAATAAAGAGGAAAAAATGATGGGGTCAAAAGAAACATCTAATTGTGACCAGGCCTTCAAGTTCATTTGCATTTGTGCAATCATGTGGTCCAGATTCCGACTGCAAGCTTGGCTGAAATCCTAGTTTGGCTTTATCATGTCATATGTGACTTCTCATCTTCTAAGTAGTACCGTGTTGAATTATGCCAAAAGCTTCATCCACATTTAGATCCAGCCCCTCCAATATTCATGCAACAGATGTTTCCAGACCAGATGGCATGTGAAAATGAGATATCATCCACATGTGACAACTTATTTAGCCAAAATGCCAATATTTGTTGAAAACACGTACATCAATTCCATTGCTATTCCTTGTTTTCCTTGCATGGACACAAAAACAATCAAAGAAAACTCAGGCAGTGTGTTCCTTCTATGGGTTTTTTTTGGCTTGTGGCATGGTGATGTTTATGCGTTTATTTGTTTACACGGATTGACTTGGTCTTTTGAGTACAACGGTGTTTGATATGTGCTGGTTTATAGCTGCAGGTGTTTCTAGAGTGGGACTTGCTGAACACGGGGGTAAAGGTAAATGCAGAATAGCTCAACACAGCCTTACCCAGGAGAGTCTGAGTGGAATATCTCAACAGCTACTGTAACATTATCAGGCCCTTACTGTATTCACCAGCCCTGTAATGCTGCCTACTGCAGAAGATTACATGCATAATACTTTGTGGAGGAGGCGTGAAGACTGAGTGCAAGACAGAGAATGCGAGAAAGAAAGACTCCTGTAAACCAAGCGCGGTACGCTTGCATCCCAGTGGAGCTACGAAGTGGGTGGGGTTACACCGAGCGGTCAGGGCTCCGGAATTAAAAATCCCATTAATTCCTCCAAATGCAATGTTACGTGACCGTCTATTTGCGCATTTCCCACACTAGGATGGGCATGAACCCCCCCCCCTTTGAATAATCAGCAAAAGCAAAAGCAGCTCCGTTGAAATAATTCAGGGCTCATAGAAAAAACTTCAAAGGTAAAAGACTGTGCATATAAACACATGAGGAAATAAGTCAGATACAAGTCCTGATCATCAAGAAACAGCCAATCACTGAGCTTTAAATTATGTTTCCCACTGGTGAAGCAGAGCTCTGTAGCTATAAGTCAAATATACATATATATATATACACACACACACACACACATACACACACACACACACACACACACACACACATATACATATATATGTGTGTGTGTGTGTGTGTGTGTGTGTGTGTGTGTGTGTGTGTGTGTGTGTGTGTGTGTGTGTGTGTATATATACAGTATGTATATGTGATGTTATATATATGTGTGTATATAGATAGATAGATAGATAGATAGATAGATAGATATAGATATATGAACATATTGCATAGCAGTCGATGAGGCTCATGAGTCCTGTATTATTTAGAGTCATCTGACATAACAAACTGACAGAAGAATTTATCTTAAACAAAGCTGAAACATTTCAGGCAGTGGCCATAACATAACCCTCTTGTATTGTTTATTTACCCAACACACTCACATGATTCATGCTTGAGTGACACTGCTGAAAGTGTTAAAAATAAAATTCCAAATGGGGGAAAATACTTCTGGCTGAGGAAGTATCAGGTTGGTAAGTGTGAATTAGTCTTATATTACAAATGTACAGTTTGTCCCTGAACTACTGTAAACTGTGAATTGATGTTAGGAGGTGATGCTTAAACTTAGCCCCAGGTAGTGAACAACCAATAAATCAAACATTGCAGATAAGTCTTGCAGACACACACACACACACACACACACACCACTGTTTAATTAAACTCTGCTGAGCAGGTTACAAATCTAGAGCCACTTTTTCTTATCACAAATCCGCTGCTTAATTGCCCTGCCTACTGCTCCCATTGTTACAGTATGTGTGTAAACTACATCAGTAAGTGAGCTGAAAAATTGGAATGAATCACATCAGCTTCTAATCTGCAGGTCATAGGTCCCCTTATGTACAACCCAATAATGGTTTTGGATGAAATACTATCATCTATGCACGTTAATTTATCATCATAACTGGAAGGCACATTTTTCACTCCTCAGCAACTAATGTGTGAGAGTGACTGATTCTGTGTGACCTCAAATATCAACTTCTCCTTAAAAGGACAACCGAGAGACAGGAGAAGCAGGGCAGGTGCAAATTATATTCCACAAAAATGCAGGCACTCAATTACCATGCCCATGATGAAGGGCCTTTAATAAAACCATTTTCACAAAGGTTAATTAAGGATGAATGTTTGGTGCATGTGTGAGTGGCCTTGCCAGGTGGAAATGATGAATCAAACACAGAGCAAAGCAACTGGGGGACCTCAACATAATAATATTGACATTTTCTTCACCCCGCTTATGAAAGATGGAAGAAAAATGTCAGTAGGAAGGAAGACAGGGCAGATTGAGGGAGGAGGGTGAAGCAAGACGGAGAAAGGAAAGGACAGGGAAGGAATAACTTGGTCTTACCTCAGGTTTCCATGGCAATTTCTTGTGGCGCTGGCTGAGGAACTTCCTGATGTGGGTGTGGTCTCTGCCATCGGCCCCTCCTGTGATTGGCTCATCCTCCTGGGGAAAAAGTCGGAGGGAGCGAAAGAGACAGTTAATTCCTTTTGAAACAGCGAAAGCAATTGAAGCAAAGAATTAAAATCAATACCAAAATAGGGTCAAATGTGCTTTGATTTTCATTCTCAAAGCGAGAGTGACACCTCTCCAGAATCGCTCCACCCAACTATCCACACGGCAGGGTGAGGCTACGTCCACACTAAGCCTGTGTGAAATTGAAATCGCATCTTTGCTCCTCCATTTGGGGCCTTTTGTCCCCACTAAGCCACCCACGTAAACAGGGCTTGTTGAAAACGTTCTGCATTTTGTGTAAATTTGAAAAGGCCGTTCTGGAGTCGCAGTGTGAATGGGAAAAACATACCTTTTTGCAAACACTGACGTAGGATTCTCATGTGATCTAGGCCGTATTCCCAAAACCCTCCACCAAGTATGCGCAGGTGCATGTGCACGGACTGCAATAGGGGGCTCGAAAACCCCCTATGTGGGCGGATGGCGGGCTTAGCGTGGACATGGCCTGGTCTCCATAAACTAAAACCACTAAAACCACTGCCCTCTCTATTTCATAGCCTCATCCACTGTATGTTATCCCGCTTTGCAGGGTTGCCAGGTCTGTGAGACAAAAGCAGCCAAACAGCAACTCAAAACCTGGTATAAAAAGGGCCCAAAAATCAGCCCGATACCAGAACTCAAAATATGCCCATAAAAATCCATATTTGTTGCTTTTAAAGTCCAACAGCATTGCTATAATTGCAAAATGCACTATAATATCTATAAAATAACACCATAAACATTAAAGGCAATTTCCCGAAACAGTTCTTTCGTCTATTTAATTTACAGTATATCAGAACTTAAAATATAATATGGGATACTTTACTTCAGCTGACAGGCACTGGGCGCGAGTGGTGCTGATGATGTGATTGGTCATGTGCTGACTGGCCTCACACAGCATTGGCATATTATTTGTCTGTGGAGCATGTGACATATGTGGATAGTTTATATGCTGATCTGGCCTGGAGTCAGTTTGACAGGATTTGGGTATAAACATTGGTCATTCAAAATATGAATCTTTATTCATGTCTGCCCAAGCCCGACCCGTGGACAAAATTTGTTACCCGCGGCAACACTTAAAAAGTAGCCCAATTTGGCGGAAAAAACGCGGACTTGGCAACCCTGCCGCTTTGACATATCTGGATGGACGGTTGCTTGCGTGTGTGTGTTTGTCTCATATTTGACTGGGGGGGGAACCAGCGGTGGAGCACACACAATACACACATAGTAAAACAGAAAGCCAAGGAACCAAGGCGTTATTTGCCCTGAAGGCTACAATTATGACCCTGTGGAATCCCCTCCTCACCATTCATCCCTAATGCGGCACTTGACTTGCCAAAGCCCTCATTTCTAACATATTCTAACCATCCACTCTGCCGGCCAAGATCTCATCCCCAGGGAGTCTGAACTCTCACCCTGATCAGGGATTTAGGCCGGCGCTCCAGCCAGAACACTGTAGGGCTCTCTTTCTGTAGCCTGCTAAGAGGCATGTTAATGTTAATGCCGCGGTGTTGTGGGGAGGACAGAGCAGAGAGGAGTGCGAGCTCTTGGCCAGCTGAAAGGAGATAAAAGGCTGCTGGGCTCCCAGAGGAGTCGCATGCTGCTAAATGAGTGGCAAAGCGTCCTCCATTTAGCAGCTATGTCAGAGAGCGGCTCACCTCCATCGAGACAAGCTGAGCGATGGGCTTCTGTCGAGGAGGCGGCGGTGTTTGGAGAAGAATTAGGGAGGAAAATAAATACATTTTCAGAATGTAAGAGGAAAGAGCAAAGTTGTGGGATGCCAAACCTTCAACTGCTTTTTTTTTCAACTTTCAAGGGAGAGAGATGAGGCAGGGCAGGGACATAATGACGAAGAAATCTGACAGCAGGCTCCGTTCCCGTCTGCCACCAGAGGAACGTAAAGTGCCTTTGCATGCCCATAGACGCAAACAAACAAATACTCACTAAGTCTCTCTCACACACAAACGCCGAAAAAAGCCTCCACACACACCGACATGTGCGAGCAAACACATAAACACAGGCACAGTCAGGAAGTCTGAGTCACACACAGAGCATCTCAGCGGAGGACAAAACAACACTCACATTAAAGGCTGGTGTCTCAAATTAAGCAAAGACAGTTTGAGGAGGCGCATTTGAGTCTCAAGTATTTAGAGCTCGTAGGAAAAGGCTCAAAAATATTCCGAGAGTTAGACGTTTGAATTATCATTTTTGAAAGCGTGAAATAAATTTGCATTAATAAACGTCTGCGTGTGAATGTGTATGAAAAATGTTTGATCAAACAAAATTCAGATGTTTGGATGTTTGAAAATAACTCAAATAGCCACAGAAAAATTTGCACACAAACTTGATTGCATTTGAGAAAAGGCCCAGTTGACAATTTGACATGACATTTCATTAAGCGGATGGATGGACTGTCTTCTAATTCGACTATCCATTTAGACAGCAAGTGAAAGATTTTTTTTTTGTTTCATAAATTCAAATATTTGAATCTTATCTCATCAAATTGTTTATACACACACACACACAGACATTTATTAATGCTAATTTATTTCACGCATTCAAAAATGATAATTCAAAAGTCTAACTCAAAGCATTTGTGAACATTTTTCTACAAGCTTGAAATACTTTTGATTCTAATTTGCCTTCATAACAGCGGTACTGGAATAACAGTGATTAATTAAGTTGGTAGGAAGCAGTCAGGGAGGGACTAAGTGGTGTGTGAACAGTTCAGTAAAATCTCAAGCTTGGGGGGATGAGAGAACTTGTTTTATGTAGAGGTCGGTATTGTCGGAAAATATTTGGTACCTTGAATCCAACACTGCTAGCAAAATGTGTCGAGTAACAGTGTATTATGTAATGCTTCAGCCTAATAATATTTTTGCCATTCATTTCCACAGCTAAAATAAACACCGTTTGAAGTCTTAAATGCAGCAGTTTGATGCCTTTAGATACCTTACCTTATTATCACTAGTAAAACTACCAAATAGTTTCAACTGCAAATATTTAAAACTATGTCAGCGGTGCTTTAACATGACTTTTGCATGTTTCTCATCCATACCTACTTCCAGAAATCAAGTGCTGCTAGTTTTTATGTGTTTAGTTGAGACGTATTGAGTCAAACACGGTGCCCCTCTCTTGCCCCGGGGGGAAATTATACATCATAAAATCCTTCATTTAAAGAGCTGCTGAAGGTGGTTGTTCTTTTCTTATCACAAATTTAGTCACCATCAGTTTTAGAAGCGAAATCTTCGACTATTTAACATCACGCACTTCCTTTGGGCAAACCAAGAGATGATGATGTAGTGACTGGTGGACATGTGGACATGATCAGCAATCACTTATATAACACTTACGGGCAGGTAATGACTGGGCGCAAGAGATGAATCATGTAAGTGCTGAAATTTGCCATGGTGTGTTTGAACATATGAATAAACACTGAAGCCCTAGTTTCATTCAAGGTCCTCAGCGTCCTTGTTCTTGCACACGCTGTGAGGCTCAATTCAAATTCAAGTAAAGCCTCTCCGTTTTGTGATTAGCGACGGTGACTCGAAGAGATGACTTACACGAAAACGGCGTCCACCCTTAAAAGCCTGATTCTAAATCACCGGACGGTCAAGTTTGGCCCATAATTCACACGGACGCCACTTTCCTAAAGCGCTGCGTCAGCTCCGTCCAACTCAAAGTCTGCTTATCGATGCAATAGTAAAAGGTACAGTTAAGCTCATTGACCTGAGGTTGCACTACATCCTTCATCAGCTATATCTTGTCTTCCTCTCTAGCGGGTATTGACTTTACACTCCTGAGTATTTACAGGGCTAAATGTTGTCATTATTTACAGTATGCTACAAATAGCTACTAGACTTTGCACAATTCATTATTTCGGATTTGGAATATCTAACGTATAAATGTATCTATATTTTCCTGGCACCGGGCCCAGTGCTTGTGTTATCGTGTTTCACTGTTAATTAAAGCTGATGCTGAGGGGCCTGTCAGATGGCCTTATGTATTAAACATTCAATCGAGGCAAAACAGGGAATATCAATCAGACTGATGAGACTACTTATTTATCATATGTTTACATTGCCATTTACCTTGTTAACTTTCAGTCACACAGCCTGATAAATGATCTACAAGAATGTGTGCATTTATAAGGAGTGCGAGAGAGAGAAAGAGAGACGGTGGGGAGAGAGGGAAAGAGTGAGAGTAATTATTAATCATAGCCAAACTAAGTTGTTTCTCATTCATGTGTGAACGTGCATGAAAGAGGGCTGTTTATCTCCAAAAGACTGACTGATTGATCAGCTGTCTGATCGTGAGCTTTAATCATTGATCTAGCCTTGTGACCACCATGTGAAGCCCCCCGCAGTGGTGGGTGCCAGCCTCTCGGCTGTGTGAGGAGGTGTTTGTGGGTAAACCTGCCTTCCAAACTCGCCACGTTCACAGAGCACAATTCAAACAGACGACCTTGCTGATCCTAGCCCAGGGAAACAGCTGGAGCCAGCGCCCTGGAATACCAATGAGCTTAATTAATCTCCCTCATTAAACACAAACAAGCAGCAGTCTGAGGGGAGGGGGAGAGGAAGAGACAGAGCGATTGCAATGGGGGAACAAGCGCAGAGCTGGGGCTCATTTCTCAAATCTCTTCTGCTGACCCTCCCCTACCCTCCACCTCCCCCCCCTCCCCGCCACCCCCGTGAACGAGCTCAGCCCAGACAGCTCCCATAAGTCCACAAATCATATTTCCATTTCCCACGACCTGGCACGTGAAAGTTAATAACCGGAGTGGAATGATTGCATTATTCTCCATTTTTCATTCATGTTAAGCACCACCGAGATCTACAGTATGTTAATTATTCCCACCATAAAAAGAAAACAGACAGTCACCATTTTTTATCCTACACTCGCGCTGCGTGAACAGAGCCGTCTTGTCACTGGATGTGTCCTCACATTAATACTTAAGTCTGGAGGTCAACATGCTGGGATAACGTTAACTGGAGCGATCACTAATCACAGCGATCTCGCCACGTGAGAGAAACGCTGTGAAGATTCCCTGCGTGTCTCCGCTCTCATCTTTGTTTATACCGATTTTTGCTAATTAGAAATTATAATTCAGCCATTGTACAAGAAAGTTGACCTCGTGAATCTGCAGCTAAAGTTAATTTGACAAAAACAGCACTTCTGAGAAACCATATAATGTGCGTCAGATAACGTTGGATAAGCATATTACGCAACCATGAACCAGACAAGCCCATTCTATGTGACAAGACGTGACACAACTCTGTCTCAGAGTCTATTTAGCTGTCACACCGATTCTGATGCATAAGCTGTGAGATATCTACTGAGTATTGTGAGAAATAGCTAGGAAAGAAAAGGGCAAATGGGAAAGGGAGAGAGAGGGAAAGTTGCAGAGACAAAAAGTTGCAGATTAGAGAAAAGAGGCCAAAAAGAGGAATGGAGACAAGTCTGGGAGCATATGAGGTAAGATAACAAGAGATCGAGACAGATGAACAGAGACAAAGAGACGAGGAGACAGAGGGCGAGCTGCACAGAAAAATAGAGCAACAAAGAAGACCTCTGATAGGTAGCACACAGCGGGTTGTGCCAGTGAAGTCCCCGCAAACCTCTATGGTAAGGCATCTGTCCGAGGCTGCTGCGGTGTGTCAGATTCCCCCTCCCACTGCTCTTTTACAAAAAAAGACCAAACAGACCAGTGTCCGCTGGGTGCCTGAACAGTAACACAGGAGTCTGTGAAGTATTACGCACTTTGCAGCTCTCTCGCTCTGTCTGTGATGTGACTGCCACTGAAGTTGGGTTTTGAACTGACAGTCCTCTGGATAGACTCTATATACCACAGAGGATATACTGCTCCTATATGCTGCTAGTTACAGGACTGGAGGAAAGTCCGGTGAGACAGTCCCACTTTTCCCCAGCGCTAATTAATGTCTTTCCAGAATTTTCTTGCATCGAGTGTCATTTTCTAGCAGGCTGATGTGCTTCAATGTGTTTCAACATATTTATACTTGTTCACGGGAAAAATTCCTGAAACAAGTGAAGCTTCCTTACAAACAAGTGGGACTGTATCATCCCATTGGTAGATTTTTTTTTTTTTTTTTTCATTTGGTTTAAGAAAAAGACTGTATGAGGCTAAATGGCTTGTTTTTTTTTTTTTTTGTTGTTGTTTTTTTTTGTGTAAACCATAACTAGATTAATTCCAAATATATTTAACACTACACTAAGCACTATTAAATATTGTATACGCTATAAGCAGTAGGTGATTTGAGGGGGATGAGGGGGGATGCCATCCTCCTTGTTAGCAAAATGACCAAAGTGCATCCCACTTGTTAACCCTGAATTGTCACAGTTATGGTTAAGATATCCTGCAACAATGTCCTCTGGGATGTGTACAAGGGTGTGTGTGTGTGTGTGTGTGTGTGTGTGTGTTGATTGGTGGTGGCGCAGGGGGTGCTCCTATTGAACCACAGATCACCTATTGCCTATAAAAGCAGTGCTGGGCAATTTGCCATCAACTGCTTCACTCGATAAAGAAGCCCGCAGCACATACCAACATATCATGCAGTACATGGTCCTAAACCTATCCGAGATTAACTCAACAGTTGCCTTTGATTTTAGAAATAAGACAATATAAGAATCTGACAAATTGAGTGATTCAGCTCAAATGACAAATTGTAGGCAAACTCATTGGGCAAAAGCTGCGTAAGGCTGATATTAATATGGTGATTCCTATCATTTAGAGTGCTTCAGAATAATTGGACGGAGATGCGATAATGGAAAAAGAAAATAGGACTGAAGACTGCTCCGGAAAATGTAACAAAAGAAAGTATGAAAAGTAATTGTGCAAGCAGGGAGGAATATTGCAGCAATTTGCGAGTTGACTTCCCGGGGTCTCTTTTCGCAGCACAGAAAGCAATGCAAGACACAATGAGGAAACTCATTATGTTTCTTCAAAATGCTGTGAGAATGAGAGAGGGGGCGGGGTGGGAGTCTGAGTGGAAATAAATGAGGAAAAATACAGAGATTATGTTTTTCACATTCATTTCTCTAGTTAATACTTTAGAGGACCAGTCACACCTCATTCAAGATAGGGAGGCAGAGAATTACTGAATGACCTTCACAAGGACATTCAAAAGCATGTTTATTTGAGTCCTTGGCCACTGTTATTGGAAAGACTGCACTAAAAGGCCCACAATGGTTTGGAGAAAAGCTGTCAATGTAACCCATAAGCACCTGGTCTTTCACTAAACCACGCTTACCAACACGCTCACCATGGCAACAGAGGACTTACCAATACAATGCCTGTTTGAAATAGCCCTTGAAATATACGCATGTTGGCTCTGCTAATTCTCTGGCCCTACAATGCACTGTACACGCTGCAAAATCCATTTTTGGTAACGTGCTGTTTGTTTCATCAAACGGGCATCAGCGTGTGTCTGTTTACGTTTGATTCAGCGTGTATCTTTCTCTTCAAAGGGAATAGGGACCTTTTTTTCTTACGTGAGCTCTAGCAGACAACCGAGTTTATTGTAGAAATCCTCCTCTTTTTATGAATTTACCCAGCATCTAAACAGGCTGGCCAGTAAATGCTCGTGAGAATGCAGTGGCCAAGAAAAAGAGTCAGTTCAAGGCCTACGGATGCAGAGGTGAGCTAAATGAATGCAAAATAACTGCAGTCTCAGAATAATGAGGGAAATTGGCTGAGCCACAGCCCTCTTTTACTTTCATCCTGATCTAATTCACCCCGTTCTCTTTCATCCATGTGTCCCTCTGTGCAGAGCTGAAGAACACCTTCCACACTTTTGTCCTCCCTCTCTAACAGTCGAGTTAAAGTTCCTTTCACCGAGAGACTTGGGATCAGTACATTATTTACATTGCTTTTAAATATTTCAAACATGACAAATTAACCCAACAAGACATATTCCCTGAACCCACTCAAATGTGTTCACTCTGCAGGTCATTTGTGAAATTAGCCCCAAGAAACCCACCTCAAATATGCCGAGCGACTGCTCATGGTGTTTGCAAATGAATGGGACTGTCGAGGGAACCAGCTCAGTGATCCTGGATCAGTACTCGTTCACTTAGAGACTGAATAAATCTGCACCCTGATCTCACAATCAGTCACTCTAGCCTATTTTAGTAGGAATGCAGCTCTGGGAGCCACAATACCTTCACATCCAAATCCCTATTCCATTTAACAAAGTGGCTGGCGTCGTCGGGTAGAAATCAGCCCGAGCATATTCAGTTAAACTATTGCAGAACAAATCCCAGCCAAGAGAAAGAAGGAGTGCAACTATTTTTGTCTCTCTGCTTGCATTATTCATGTAAGAAATTACATGCCGGTCAATGGAACAACGGCAGAAAGGTTGAGCGAGGAAGAGAGGAAGAAAAATGGAACATAAATAAGGGACGGCTGCAGTCGATAATAGGAGTGATAGAGTCAGTGGCTCCAATTCATTGGTTGGAAGATTAATGGGGCAGAGATGAGTACGGCGGGGAGACAATCAGACACAAAGGAGAAGAAGAGGAGAGGAGAGAGAGAGAGAGAGGGGAGGGGAGAGATGGACGGATGAGTAGTACAAAAACTGCAGACAGTCGAGAGAGAAAAGCAAGAGGAAGAGCGTTTACTACACTGCATGTGTAGTTATAGGCCATTGATTTTAATGCAATGCTAGGGAGTACATTTTTTGTGTTCTTGCGTGAATAAAGATAATACCTGCTTGTACGTGCACAGGAGCGTGTGCGCTCATGCGTGCAAGTGTATTCACAACGGCATAAACAAGCAGCAGGTATCCGTGATGGAAGTGTGTGCATGAGAAAGAGTGTGTGTGTGTTATTGATTTGGGTTCTTGGACAAGGAACTGGGACTTCTGTCATGTCTGAGTCAATACAGGAAGCATGTAAGGACAAAGGCTGTGAGGGGCAGCGCAGCCTCTCTGGGGATCAATAGCGATTTGACGGGCTTTATCTGCGTCCTCACTGTCGGCCAGTCCTGTCTCAGGCCCTCGAGTAAAATTTTGAGAGATTTTAAGCTGAGAGGGGCTTCAGGGCTACACTGGATAGCCTAAACGTAGAGCTGGACAATATTTCGATACATCAATAATGTGACATGAGACTATATATTGTCTGGAATTTTTTAGGATCGTGATGTCATCATATGGCATAAGTTTTGTCTTGTCCTTGTGAAATTATCAACAGTTGACCCTAACATATAATAACAAGGAATCAGAGTTTGGGTCAATGATATTATGATATTTCTCCATATTGTTCAGCAGTATATAAAGGTAACCTTATGCAAAATGTATAGGACCAGAACATGTTTTACTGAGTTAAACTGATATTCCTTTATTGCCATATCAGTGTCATGTTGCTAACAGAACCGCTAGTTGCATCTGTATGTTCACACATAAGGTAAATGAAATACAAGCTTACACGTGCTGGAACATTATGTCACATTCAGTGGTTACCCGTATCATTTGTGCTGGCAATGCATCAGCTTCATATGAAAAAAAAAAAAAAAAAAAAAAAAAAGACCTCTAGTTCAGGACAGGATTTTGAATTGGGTTGGGAGGTGGAGAGAGAGAGAGAGAACAGGCAAAGCTTAAACCCTCTTTTTGACAGCTTGTAATCTTTACACAGAAATTAAAATCGTTTGAGAGGTGCTTCAGTACAGCCTCCGGCTAAATACTCTGCCTAAAGACGGCTAAAGGTGCCTTTAATCATTATAAATTCAATGTAAGTAGAGCTCATACAAGATGGGATACAAGTAGGATCAGTGGAATGAGAGAAGTAGTTGGAAAGGGACAGAGAACAAGACAGAGGAAGTAAAGAGAGCCAGCCAGCCAGCATCTGAGTCAGGATGCAGCCTCTCAGAGTAAAAGGTACAGAGTATTAGGTTTTGTCTGTACTTTTTGTCTGACAGTACAATCTGTTTAGGTGAGAAAGCAGTAAATAAACAAGAGCAGAGGTTTGTCATCAGTATTAGGCCGGGCTTGTCCGTCCAGTCTGATTAGTGCTGACGGGTGTGACACGGGGCAGCTGGCGGAGAGAACACACCAACAGTCAGCTGTCAATCATGTCTGACCTGTTTGGTGCTCATTATGGCCTCATCAACATCGAGCCTGCTGGAGAATCGCGGGCTCAGTCGCACAAACGGTCACACAAACAGGCGATGCACTAACACGCCGAGACTCAAAAAGCAGATGCAGACAAACACACACACACACACATACATGCAAGTTGAGATACATGAGGCCAGATTGAGGTGAGGCAGGAGGTCCCGTGGATGTGCGTACTGTGGCACTTTTCTGTCAGAGGTTTATCTGTGCTTTTGTACTGTATGTATGTGTGTGTGTGTGTGTATGTGTGTCAGAATGTTTACCAGTCTTATAATAAACCATGAGCAAATATCCGACAGTCAATTACAACGTGTCGAAATGTAATTATCACAACAATCTTCAGATGCGAGGATAACGATGACTCAACTGACAAAAAAACAAACAAAAAAAGCAAAAAAACAACAATTTATAAACACAAAATAAACACAACATTTGAATACCGGGCCTGTGGTTCTCTCCAACGGACCCTAAATTTTGCGTAGTGCACCTTTATTATTTTCAGCGTATTTTAACAATGCTGCAGTAATACTGAGAAACTTTCGGTCATGATAATCATGATTTTGAATTTGCATGTGGTCCAATCTCGAGAGTGTGTGTGAAGAAAGTTTGTGTGGGTTTCTGTGTATCCGTGTCATACGTGTCGGGCAAAAGTGCATCGAAATCCCCCCCAAAACCACGCCAAAAACCTCAGCACATCTGGCAGTGGGACTGCAGATAGTAAATGTCGTACTCCCTCCTCCCACGATCCCTCAACTCCGCTGGCACAAAGCCAGGGATTCAACATGAAATAACCCTCATTCCCTGCCCCACGACACACCCACACACACACACACACATACACGCATACACACAAACACACTCAGAGCTCTCCATGTAATCTTGTATCTAGTTAGTCCAAGTGAATACATTAAAATGCTGGAGTAAATTATGAATGAAATAAAGGCCAGGAGAGGGAGAAATTTTATCACAGGAAACATTAGCTGCTCAAGAGCCTTTAGGCAGGTAGTGACCTTTCCTAACCTCCACTACCATCAAAAATTACAGGAATTAAGCCACCCAACCACTGCTGCCACACACACACACACACACACATCACATAAACAAACACAACTTCCGCATGAAAATATGTGAATATAATTGTGCCACACATTTAAATACTTCCCCCCACACACACATGCACACACATTTTCTTTTCTGGCTTCAGTGTTGCAGTGTGTGTCTCCATGCCCCTCCATCTCCATGCTGTCACCTCAACAATCATGCAACAGATGAGCCAAAAAACACACTGGCAGCTGGACTCAAAGCCCCGAAAATATAACCAAATAAAAATACAGACACTCTCACAAACATTCAGTGTGTGTGTGTCTATGGCTTAGCTGTGTGTAGCTGCCTGTGTGACATCTGCATGTGTGTTATGGCTTCAGAGATGTGTGTTTTTCTGCGACAATGGATCCGCGGCAAGCTGCAGTCGGGCTCCATGACAATGATAACGGAGTTTCAATAAGACTGCCCTGTTGTACCATAACTCCAGAATAATAAAGAGAAGAGAAGAAAAGAAAAGAGAGGAGAAGAGAAGAGAGGGAAAGAGAGGAAAAGAGAAAAGAGGAGAAGAGAAGAGGAGAGAAGTCGAATCATTAATTTCGCCCTCTAAAATCCCTCCAAAGCACAGAATCAAAAGTTACAAGGCTGTAAATATTAGGTGTCAGAGAATAGAATAGAATAGAATAGAATAGAATAGCATAGAATAGGACAGGTTGACATAGGATGGGACAAAACAAAACGGAAGACAACAGAATAAAGAGGCAAGAAATAGAACAGGGGAAAGACAGAATGGGGTGTAGAACGGGAGTAGAATAGAATAGAATAGAATAGAATAGAATAGAATAGAATAGAACAGAATAGAATAGAAAGAATAGAACAGAACAGAATATAATAGGACACAGTGACATAAGATGGGGTGAAACAAAACAGAGGACGACGGAATAAAGAGGCAAGGAATAGAATAAGAAAAAAACAGAACAGGGGTGTAGAACATGAATAGAATAGAATAGAACAGAACAGAATAGAACAGAATAGAATAGAATAGAATAGAATGGAATAGAATAGAAAATTAGTAAAAGGTTCAGTTATAAGTACAGTTCAAGGTGTAGGCTTTGTCAGCGTTTCTTTTTCTGACCCTACACTCTATGTTGCATCTCAACACACACACACACACACACACACACACACACGCACACTTCATTATACTGAACCTGGCTTCAGGGGAACTTGTTGGGATCAATAAGCTAGCAGCAGGACCCCGAAGAGGTGGTCCTGTCTTTATTATCTCTGACAGTAAATAGAAACAACACAGAGGGAGCACCCCAACTGTTATTAGGCAGATTGAACTGAGATTAGCTACACCTACAATCAATACTTAAACCCTCTCTTACCTCCACTGAATAAATACATAAGACGACGCTCTCGTACAGGTCTATTCCTGCTCTGAGCTTATAAAGCCGCATTTCTCTGCAAAGGACTCTCCATAGTTTAGTTTCCCTTTGTAAAAAATTCATATGATAATTAAGGGATAATGTACAGCGAGCTGGCCATTAGCACAAAATAAGCCCTGACAGGGTGAATTAAAATCCCAACACAGCAGAGATGCAGCACACTTCACTTATTAAACTGAAATGAAAGCAATCAAAGTAATTAGCCGAGTGTTTGTCGGCAGTAAGCAGTAAGTGACATCTTTCTGGCACGGAAATCAACAAAATCCACCGGATTTCTTGATTGCAAAGTGATTGGACAACATGTAAAGGAGCGTAAAATTTACAGACCACAGAATGTATTCATTGGTGAATCACAATATTCAACAAAGACGTACGAGAAATGCTTTAATGTGTTTAAATGCACCCCTACAGTAAGCAAGCATACCCTCTAAAACTTACAGCAAGGAAGATATACTGACTGCATGTCGTGTTGCCATATGTCTCGCACGTGGTATACATGATATGCAGGTTCTCTGCTGCTACCAAATCTCTGCGACTGACAGTTCTGCTGACCAGCACTCCCCAGCTCTCCATCCGTTTTTGTATTTTTTCCTGCCTTCATCCCGCTTGCTTGGGCAATTTGCCAGCTCTCTCTCTCTCTCTCGCTTTCTTGCTACTGAGAAAGTTAATTCATTAGGACCAAACTTCCTACTCTGCAAGTCGGTGGGAGGAAATAAAAGGTTCATACAAACCAGCTTCTCCTTAACTAGATATGTGAAGGTCTACTTATTATCTAAGCTTTATAGTGTACAAGTGTAAATCACAATTTTTGCCAGGCGCCCTCTAAAGGCCTGGTATAACCCAAAACTAGTTAGTATTAAAGGCTAACTACATGAAGGAAAATCCTCTCCACAGCTTTCATGCCTTTGACTACAGCCAGATAAATAAAATCATCGCAGAATAAAATTATTCTACAACAAAATAACTTTGAAGCACAACAAAGAAACTTTAGTGGAGGAAACAAGTATGGTGCACATAGAAAAAATAGAGTTGTGTGGGTAAAAAAAAAAAAAAAAAGCTGTCATGAAAATAAATATGAAAGCTAAAAAATGTTTTTCATTTATTTGACTTAGCTCTGTTTTAGGACTTTTAATTTGGGAGCCTGGCCGGTGGGAGACAGGAGATGAGAAGAGCTGGCGGCCACGCCAGGCTCCATTTTTACCTCAGTAAATAAACACTACGTTGAGCTAGCAAAGCCTGTGGCACCGTCGGGATGGCTTTTACTTTTTTCTCCCTCTCTTTTCACCTTTTCATCCTCCCCCACCTCCTCTTTCTCTCCCTTTTAAATTCTGCTGTCACCCCCGGGCCAAGAGAACATTTCAGACTCCATCTTTCATCTCAAAGAAAGCTACGCCTCTGCAGCTCTGCGTCTGTGCATGCAGGCGTGCGTGCGCGTGCATCCTGTGTGTGTGTGTGTGTGTGTGTGTGTGTGTGTGTGTGTGTGTGTGTGTGTGTGCGTGTGTGTACTTCAGATAACCACCTTCTCTGACCTTTATGGGGTTAGCGTCCCAAAATATTTGCTTCTCCTCATAAAGGTACCAGCTCTCTCTTGCCTCCTCTTACTTTACCCCTCCCTCCCTCCCTCCCTCTGTCCTCTCCTCGAACAGACGGGACAGAAGTGAGCAGCTTTGAGGAGGAGGCCAGCAGATAATAAACTGCGTCAAAATAAATTACTCCAAACAATTTTTTTTCACCGCACGCTTCATCACCTGCACACCTGCTCAGAGATCCTGCACCCACCTGTTGGCCCCTGTAGCCAGATCTGTCCGACTATGCATATTTATCTCCTCCACCCATTTACTTCCCTTCGTTAAGGAATACTTTAGAATCTACACCTCACGAGCGCTTTATCTCCACTTCCCTTCTCTTCTTCTCTCCTCTCTCTGTGTACTGTCATCTGCAAGCATCGCCTCTGCCTTTTGTCTCAGAGACAAGACAGACAAAGAGTAATTAAAATTGCCCCTGCTGCTTTGTGTTTAATGTCCCTGTCAACCCACAGTAGTCTGGGAGCTGCTTTCAACGTTCACAGCAATATGGCGCTCGCACTTTGCCCCACAGCCCTCTCGGATCACCAAGTCACTCCGCAAACGGCTGAACTGAGGTCACATTTATCTAATTTTATTCAGAAACTCACAAAACTAAGCTGATAAAGTAGAGCCTAAGTAAGTTTTTATTTTTCGCAGCAGTTCAATTCGAGGACATTTTGGTCTAATCTAGGGTGAAGGTTGAACGCGTGGAAACCGGCTGAGCCCGGCTCTTATAAAATTTCTACCATAAAAATTAAATGGTGAAAAATGCTCCGGAACAGCGAGGTTGGGAACAGAGTGCAATTTTTCTAACGGCACATTTCTAATGGTGAGAGTCCTGTGGGTCCAAACAGTGGGTGGGTGCTGTATTTGTCACACTGCTAGGCCCTTTTATCTCATGTCAGCTTCAACTGTCAAGTTTCACACAGAGCTTGTGTGGTGCTGTAAGTCACCATGCATTTTCTGCATACCTAAAAAACACCAAACATACAGAATGACAGCGTTGTGTCTGCTGATATAAATAGCACCTTTTATCACCTGTGCACTATTTTGACAGCTGGATTGCTTTTGCCGCTTCACTTTAACATTTCATAATTCCACCTCTAACCCCTCTGACATCAGCTCTATTTTAGCATCCTGCCTGCAAATTCGCTACCATCTCAGCAGCACGGCTATTCAGCTCTTGTCTGCGCATGTTAGTGGAGATGGATGGTGGAGAGAGAGGAGCAATGAATCTTCATCATAGTCTGCCACTGTTTCTCTCTCACACATCCACACCACAAGTCCCAAGCGGCTCTTTTTTTTTTTTTTTCTTCAACCTCCATGCGTCTGTCTCAGACCTCATGCTTGCTCAATCGTCCCACCCCTTCCCTCCCTTGCTTTTTTTTTTCTGTCCATTCATCCATCCATCCATCCATCCATCCAACCAACCATCCAATTATCCATCCATCCAGTCTCTGGACACCTGGAAGGAGGCAGAGAGGTAATTTATGGTTCACTCCAGGACTCTGTGTACTCCCCTTTTTTTTTTTTTTTACAACTCACCCACATTGTTCTGTCACCTTCATCTATATGAACCAGAAGCGTAGGTAGTAATTTCATCTACCTACAGGTGTCTTGTCACATCATGTATGACATGTGGCACCATGCACCACCACCTGCAATATAACGTATCTTCAGGAAGCCCGCCCTATGGCACCGTTTACTTACGGCTCTCTGAACCGAGATACAACGCTGGCAATCTCCTCTGTTTTTCTGCTTCCCCAACAGCTGTTAAAAACAGATGCCTTGTTATGGACCGATCAAGTTTGAAGATTTTGGAATTTGTTATATTTGGTCATGGCCTGTCCTGTCAATCCCGAGCACAGCAAAATAAATTACTAGAAAGCCCCAGGCCAGGTGCACACACCATATGATATCACAGCTGATTTGGGTGTCCCAGGCATCTTTGTTCACACGGTGTGAGAAGGTCAGCACGTCACAACCCAACCTCCCGATGCAGTCTGGGACATCCGGATCATCTTCCAACATGTCAGAGATTGTTGTTGTCGGTGTTGTAGTGTGACAGGGTACAACAAGACGATTTGTCACACTGGCCTACTAGATTGTAGGCCAGTGTGACATGTCATCAATCTGTTTACTGCTAAGCCGTCAGACAAGCAGACAAATGTAGTGGGCATAATTGTGCCTTATATTATGGAAACTACCTCACCTCCAGCTCACTGACCTAACCATGTGCATTCCCCAATGTTGTCGTCTTCTGCTTTTCAGCTGCACGTAGAGCAAGAGAAAAAAAGTGCATAATTGCATAATTGTATTTTATTGGTCACTAACGCAAAAATGTCTACACTAATGAGCCCTTTTGGCTCTCCATTTTGCAGGGTCCAGTCCTGTGAGGCCACACCTGTGAGGCTTCATGTCTCGTCAACTCTTTTTGAAGTTGGGCTGACTCGTTCCATCTTGTAAATGTGCAAACTTGTGCTGTTACCTCAACTTAAAGTGCGAGCACTATTTTGATGGGCGGCTCGGTAAATGTGAGATGTCATGCAACATTTGGTTGTGTAATGTGTTTCTGGCTAAAGTTAGAACAGCACTAAAATACAGAATTCTGAATCTGTGTTACAACCCCACCCCATTCCCATTATGTCCAATTCCCAGTCATATTTTGTCACTGTCAGTCTTTCTGATTTACACTGGCACTTGTGTGGCCATAAATGATGGCAATAGTTATAAGGGGCATTTAATATGTATATTATTCAGTCCCTCCGGTTTGCTATTTTGAGGATGCAATAATTAATACAAATTTGACCAATTTCAGCAGTATTTGTGAGTGCTTTCAGTCTGCAAAATTACCACCATTTTTTGCACATGAAATGGCCAAAGCACTCAACAGAGTGCTTTCAATTTTGGCAAGCCATCACACATCACACTCACTGTGCTGCATTACAAAGTAACATCCGGTTACAGCATCCAGAGACAGTGCAGTCTCTGAGATGGGGGAGATGTTGACAAAGAGCCGTACTTTCATACGGTGGAGTTTTATTCAACCCCACAGGTGTAACAAACCGTGTGTACTGTGATTTTCCTTTGCTCTGCATCAGTATAATTTCTCTTTATGTCTGGCCTTTGTTTGCATAGAAGAAAACAACGTCTATGTCAAACAAAAAATGGGCACTGAAACTATATAGTGCAGCTCCACAAACATGAAACATATTCAAATGGACAAGTTTGATTTGAAACCTACGGTGTAATGATGTCGTGTTGAAGGTATAACTGGAATGTTTGTTGCAGCTTTGAGCTCCTGTCTTTGATCTCTTGTTATGATCTCAGCTCTGTTCATATGGATGAACACTTAGTATTTCCAGTAGTTTATGTAATATGTAGCAAACTTTGCTTCATGCTAATGCTTTTCATTACAGGAAGTGATAAAGCAGTATTTATTTATTTTTTTCTTATTCAAAAGTACGTAGAAGAAATTTCTTTAGTGCCACTACACCATTTTTTATTTTTACCAGTTCCAGTTTTACTTCAAGAGCAAATAAGCTGTGCAGAAAACACACCACAAATCAAGGACTTTCAGTCACAGTAATTAAGAAAAATTAATAATTAAACAAATAAATAAACAAAAATCTTGGAGTGCCTGATTATAAACCCTTCAGTCCATAAGAGAGACTCGCTGCATGCCCAAAGCTTTGAGCTTACCACAGGCAAACACTGGCCTCTGTGTATTTGTGCATTTGTGTGTGTGTGTGTGTGTGTGTGTGTGTGTGTGCGTGCGTGCATTCGTGCGTGTGTCCGTTTATGTGCAGAGAAACTTCAAAGCGGTGGAAATATGCTGGAATCTCGCCTTCAGTACAAACATTATATTAGCACTCTAACTTATATAGTTGCAGACTATGTTCTAGGCTCAGCAAATTAGGAAGATGTTTAGGGAGTGTGAGCTACGAAAACCTGCTCTGTTTGAAGAATTGGGAAATATAATCACAGCAGAAGTTATACAAGCATACACATGCACTATGCAAATGTAGGCACAAACAAAAACAAGATGTCATTCATGCTCAGTTTTCAGCTTTTACAGCATTTACAGAAGCAAGGAAAAGAGTAAAAATGCAAACACACACACACACACACACTTAATACTGACACATGATGAATGAAATGTGCCATAGCTTAACTGAACCCCACTAGGAAACTGGGCATAGTATAGCAGGGACAAACACAAACACCATGCACACACACACACACACACACACACACACACACACACACACACACACACACACACATTTAATACTGACACATGATGAATGAAATGTGCCATAGCTTAACTGAACCCCACTAGGAAACTGGGCATAGTATAGCAGGGACAAACACAAACATCATGCATACACACATGCACACACATACACACACACACACACTCGTAGAGGACCCTCGGATCAAAGAGCCAGACAGTCAGCCTGCAAACATTAGATGACTTGCTGGCTTTCTCGGCATCTTTACCGTGATTACAGCCTTTGTGCAGCAGTGTCTTTGTTGTGCTGTGCTTATCAAGATTGTTTAGGATGATGAACAGAAAATATGCTCCAGAATGCCCTTTCTTATTACTGTAATGTGGCTCTGCAAATCCTTAATGCATTAGAAGAAAAGAAGGACCGGTACCAGAGCTCCTCTTATTTTGCGCTTTCAATTTTGAACAAACACACACCAGAGACCGAGAGACACTCATTGAAACTACACCATTGATTCACCGGTTGCAATTAACATAGTGTTGCTCCTGTCTGGCCGGGCGCAAATTGAAAAAGCCAATAAAAATTGGCTTTCTCTCGCCAGCTGCCATCTCACAAGAGTCTGGAATGGCGGCCCCGGATCCATCCGTGCCTCCCAGCCAGCGGCATCGACTCGCGCGTCAATACCCACAAACTTCTACTGGCTCAAGTGAGAAAAATCAAGGCAGTGGGTTGTTTAATGACAGAATAAATCCAGGAGGACGCTTCCAGGAATTGATGTCCTGACAATAACAACTGAGCCAAACAAAGCGCTTCAGCAGCTCCGTCTGTCTGCTACTGTAGCTGGATTAATAGACTGCTTGGTGTGCCTTGGTAGGCCATTACCCCAGGATGAGATACATAAAGAATAATCACCTTCTTTCCATTATCTCAGCCGTTTTGTGGTCATGGTCAGTGTTTAATCTTAAATTCATTTGCCTTTTTTCTCACGGCGCCGTAACGACATATGCAAGTTGTCATAGCAACACGTATAGCGAAAGACCTCCGCTGACGTGGGAGATTTGATTGGATTAGCTGGTTAATGAGGCTTTGTGCATTTACACCTATTCTCGAAGACTTTTAAAGGTCAAATTCTAACTCTGGTGTCTGTGGTAGTCATGGCAGCATGCTTCTTTTGTTTTTTTACTGCCAGGCACAGGGAGTTCTATTCACTAAAATAGCAATGCATTCTAAATAGATCATTATAATAACAGAATTAAAATGGAATAATATGTAATGAAATTTTCATGCAAATGGATAGCAAGGCACTTTTTGCCAACCTTTAACAGCAGGGGGAATGAGGGGACGAGGTAGAGGTGGAGGGGCAGATGCTAATGAGCTGATGCATGGAGAGGAAGGAAACATGAGCAGTAGGAAGAAAAAGGATGACAAGGAGTTGGTAAAAGAAGCGAAATAAGTGATTTAAAGGATAATACCCTTGTGTTTTTTAACATTGTGTCATTTGCCTCGGTGCCCTCTCTCCTCTCCATTATTCCTGGTGGAGTCTGGTCAAAGTCAGCGATGGAGATATCAGCGTTCATTGTCCTTCCCTCAGTAGAGGCCATTCACTGTCACTCATTTTTGTGCAGTATATAAAAAAAACTTCCTCAGACTTGAAAAATTGCCCAAGCTAGACAATCCACCACAGTACACCTGAAGCAGGGGCAGCAATTATTTTCAATTTTGGTTTGCAATTTTGCAAAGTGCACAATTAAAAATGACGATGCAGAAAAAATGCAAAAATATACAGAATGCAATACCAAATGAGGGGAATTATAACCTAAACATGCGGAGAAGTAAATGGTAGGGGTGTAAATCACAAGTTTCATCATGATGCAATGTTATATTGATTCTTTGGACAATGATGTGATATTTTCTGATATCACAAAGTCAGCCCCGATACAATTTTGGAATTGTACTGGGATTGTTTGCATGTGACATGTGATTTCTCAGTTCATCTTTTCTCTGAAATCAAAAATATTTCCACATTGTTGATTTATTTCCAAGATGGGAGCAAATATAATTATTGTCTTTTTCTTGGCTGCTGGCTGTGGCTGCCATTATCTGCCTGGTGCTAGCACTATTTGAACATTTAGGAGGGCAGTGTGCTTGGACAGAAATGGTGACACAGACGTGCCATGGGAATTTCAAAATAAAGGTGTATCTCTAAGATGATGATATGAATCAATATTTTCACTTAGTATCGATGACACTGGGTCACTGATCATTAGGATTGATATATCAATCCAGATCGATGGCTCGTTACAGCCCAAGTAAATGGGCTTTAAGTCTGAATGACACGTCTTCTGCAGAGGAAGAGGCAGACGTCAGAGAGGTGATGATGAGGCAGATGAAGGAGTCAAAGAAGAGAGGAGATTAAGGTGGGCATCCATGGGCGGTGAGGCAGGCAGAGTGCCATGCCTCAGTGATCAATCAACAGGCTCCAAGTGTCTGGCCTCTGCACCGACAGCATCGACACAGCAGAGATCAGTGAGGGGCGAGGCCCACGAGCTTGTTCGCCACAAGAGACGCTGCATTATGGACTGCAGGGAAGGGGAGGAGGGGGAGACGAAGGCATTAGAGAAGATCTCCAGAAGGCAAGGGGAGGGAGAGAGAGTGAGAGAGACAGAACAAGAAACACTGAGAGAGAGTGACAGAAGCAGGGTGAAAAAGGAAAGCGAAGGCTGACAATTAGGAAGGTCAAAGGCATTCAATTGTTTGAAGACATTCTGCAGACATTACCGCAGTGCCAGTGAAGTGAAAACACCTCTCCACCAACATGATTGGACACCTACACCAATATTAACCTGTGACAGATCTACTCAGAGCAGGCAACAGTGTCATCTGTGTTTCCATCTGCTCTGCAAATAGCACATCTATGTCACGGTAAATCAAAGAGCTGCACATCTTCCTGTCCAATTTATCTCTCCATATATTGGTTTTGAGGCCATTCCCAGATGAAAGACCGAGGAGAAAAAAGTTCAAAACAAGACACTTGAAAGCTGGCACCTATAGGATATTCCCTGGAGAAACGCATAAAACAGTAAAACGGAAGCAAAACATAAAATCCCCTCCAAGTCTTGAGAGATACGGCATTCACTGACTAATTCTGGCAAACGGTTAGTAGTGATGAAAGCAGGAAATGTTCCCATGGGAACGCAAATGAATGCGCCACTCCTCTCCTCTCCCGTGAAATAAAAAGAGGACCCACAGAAAAACAGCATACCCACACCAAGAATTTTGTTTCCACATCAGTTACTCACATCACTGCATCCATCCATCCATCCATCCAGGCTGCCAGGCTGCCAAGTCTTTCCTTATCTGTCTCTAGTCAAGTGAATGCATCAAAGGTAGGGGATTTGGCAGGAAAGACGGACAGACAGATATGTTTTTGCTTCTGATTTTGCTGCACTTTTTTTCTGTACTGTTGCAATCCATGTTTTATTTCTTTTATTAATTATATCTTTGATTTAAAAAAGAAAAGGGTGTTTATGTAATAGAGCAACAATGGAGGTTGTTTTTCTGTGTTGTTTCTCTCTCTCTCTCTCTCTCTCTTTCTCTAGGGCCTTTGACCAATTAACAAGTCTTTGTTTCTCTCATGGAAACTGCTATTATCATAAAACATTGCTGATGTTGCATGGGTGGCTGTATATAATAGATATGGTGTTAGAACAGCTTATCCACAGACACCAAGTGTAACAGGTAATTGTTATATCTTTAAGCTCCAGCCTTTTAGCTCAAGGCCTCCCCCTCCACTGCGACCGCTACAAAAAAGAGGTTTGGAAAACGAATGAAAGAGTGAATACATTTTCCCACCACAAAAGAATTACATGGAGGAGACGCATCAAGCAATAGCTGAAGTTTGACCTTGAAATAGCTGTAAAGTAAAGGTGTGATCGTTGTAATGACATTTACCTCAACTTTTAAGTTGAAGGTTTAGGTTATTCAGTTAGATTAAGTTATTCTTGTTAAGCCATGAATAAAACCCTGGTTTTATTCGTTTAAATTTCAATGCTAATGATTATCACACAATCCAATTTGCGCCAACAACGTGTAATCTATGCTTCAGAGTTTGTTCTCATTTCACAGAATTGCATGAAACTGTGTTGATCAAAACATTCAATCCTTTTCTCAACCTACTTATAGGGATGTACTAATCCATCAGTCTGGACTGATATTTAATTATCCGTTATAACTGATACTAAGTGAAAATATTGATTCATATCCTCATCTTAGAGATTCGCCTGTATTTTGAAATTCCCATGGCACGTCTGTGTCACCATTTCTGTCCAAGCACACCGCCCTCCTAAACGTTTATGAGTGCAAGTACCAGGCAGATAATGGCAGCCACAGCGAGCAGCCAAGAAAAAGACAATAAAGATATCTCCTCCCCTCTTGGGAATAAACTGAGAAATCACATGTCATATGCAAACAATGCCAGTACGAGATCAAATACTCAATAATCAGGATAAACCTGACCAAGCATCTAAAACAGAAACACCACATTGTAATGTGACTGATTGTGTTAAAAGGCAAAATGACCTTGTCTCACATCGAATCACTGACTTTATGATATCGGAAAAATATTGTATCATTGTCCAGAGAATCGATATAATATCATATGACATGATGAAACCTGTGATTTACACCTACTTAGTTCTTTCCAAGGTCACGGAGGGCTTGAGCCAAGGAAGGCAGTTCACCACAACAAAAGTACAGGCAGATACACACATGGATACCTGTGTGCAATTTAGTCTTCAACCCACCTGACTTTCCTGTGTTTGGACAGAGCAAAGAAACTGTAGCATCTGGATGAAATCCGCGTGAACATGAGAACAACAAACTCTGCATGGAAAGGGACTGACCATCCTTCTTGCTGCGAGATGGCACTGCTAACCACTGAGCAACCGTGCTGCCCCTTCTGTATGGTAGCAAAACCTGATCCTCAAAGCTGACAAAACTGGCGTGAAGCATGATTTCTGTTTACAGATAGGAGATAGATTTGCAGCCATGGACTCACCAGGAATTCACCTCCTGCCCCCTTATCAGCGGTGCACCTTTGCCACTGTCAGTGGTCATCTATCATGTCAGTCCAATGAACAATACCTCATGGAGAGAAAGGGGCTGAGAAATATAAACAGAGAGATATACCAGTGCCATGTCTTGTGACCTAGTGACCCCCTGCCAGCATGACCACAGCATGAAGCTGACTGGTAACAGCGAACAGCCAGTAGCTAAAGGCTCAGCGCTGGCCAAAGATGGAGTAAATCCAGCTGAGTGGGAACCAGAGTGAGTAAAGGGTGAATCTGTGTGAATAGAGCGGGAATCTTTACTCACTTCAGCGGGGTGCCTAAAAGGATCGGGGGCTGTGTAATTCATTCCCCTGCTATCTGGGATTTAGAGGAGGGAAATAAAGCAGAATGCTTTTAAAGCCTGTGAAGGAAAAAAGAAAATGCATGTGTGTGGGTGTGGACTTAGCTATCCATATTGAAGAGATTGATTGTACAACGCGTTGGCATGCCCATTGTGCATTTATGTGTGAGTACTTGTGCACGTATGCGCACGCAGAACTGTGCGTATCTTCAGAAACAGGATTCCACTCTGTCCAGAAATGGTGTCTGGTGCTGGGTGTGAAGACAGCGCAAACCACAGCACTGGACACCTGCCTGGGAATTTACTGTAGGTCCACAGTCTGAGTCTCCGGCCTCTGTGGGCCAACACTGGGCTGACAAATGCCTGAGGGGTGATGGAGAGGATGAGTGAAGGCAGTGAAGCAGCCAGGGGATAAACAATACTGGCCTGAACCCTCAAATAGCCTCATATAACGGAGCTGTCAACATCCCCAAGCTTGAAAAATGACAGAGGAGAATTTACCGTTGCATGGTCATAGAGGCTTTTGGCTGGGTGTAGCTTCATGAGCTGCAATTATGTTCATTCAACTGTCAAGGGAATATACACTGGTGAATAGGGACCAGCAGTTTTAAACTCTCTAAATTGCTGAGATGTAAACATCAGGCAAACCCAGTTCTAGGCCATGAATTTAGGTTTAACCAAGGACTGACAACTGGGCTATTGTCCAAACCCCTATGGACCAGGGGCAAAAATCTGACCTCAAGGGTCATTCCTGTGACTTGTGAAAAAAAAAACTAATGTCTTTTTAATTCAGTTTGAGTTTCTGTGGGTTAGTGTCCTATTTGAAATCCTTTCATAGTCAACCTCCCTTCTCTCTCTCTTTTTCTCTCATATCCTTCCTCTGCTACAGCAGCTGTTCTATACAGTTAGCTCAAGTAGTCATACTGTAAGTGCCTCAGGAGGGACTGACCTACCATTTTCTAAAAACCCTGGGTTCATTTTTTACAGCTTACCACCTTGTTCACTGTGCAACAGAGAGAAATCCATCTCCGACATCCCACCATTTGCCCTTGAGACTGCCCACCTGTAGCAGCCGCTGCCTTCACTCGGAGAGACTCACAGGAACAGGCCGGCAGTGGAATCTTGTCTGATTGAAGGCAAAAGAATTAATTAAAACTGCTTTGGTGACAGGGGGTTGACAGCGCGCTTGTGAAAAGTGTCAGAAAACAAACGCAGTGTGACCTCAGACATTCTGGGATAGGTTGCTGGAGCCCCTGTACCAAATGCCTCATGGGAGATCAAGTTCCACTTGGCTGGTTGAAGAGCCAATCAGCTGGCAGGAGAAAACTCTGTCAACCAAATGTCAGGAATGAGGCCACCGAGTCCCTGCCTGGATCCTCCACCCTGAAACACTCACTGACCATCCTTACTCTTTCAAATCAAGACTAAATTCAGCATGGTAACTGTAAATTGTGTCAAGTGATTCATGCATCCCAATCACTTGGACCTCTAAATTAAATCTGTTTATATTAAAAGCATCATACCACCTGCAACACGTGTGTTTCTATTTACAAATATTTATTACTCAAACCGGGTATGAGCAGCCCTGCTTGTCTTAGTATAAAAATGTAATTATGGAAAATGTCACCAATAACATAATGGCTAGTTCAGTCCTTCATTTCAAGAAAATTGCATCTCTTTACTTTAATCAGCCTTTAGTCCTCCGTCCTAATCAATCCAAAGTAAAAAAAAAAAAAAAAAAAAAAAAAAAAAGGTACCCATGTGCTCAGTTATCCAGTTATCTAAATGTGCCAAAAAGTAGCCAATAGTGCTAAGACAGTACTCCAGATGTACACAAAAGCACCCCAAAGTGGACTCTTTTAGGCATCTGAGCACGATTGGGTGACTCTTTAAAGACTTTGGGGTACTTCTGGGTGTGTTTGGATATATTCACATAACATTTTTAGCACCCTTGGGCACTTTTTGGGTACCGTTTGAGTGCTGTAGGGTACCTGAGCACCTTGAGGTACTTCTGAGTGATTCGGACCTGGAAAAGATGCCACATCATGATGATACAAAATCTAAAATCCCAGATGATATCTAGTCTCATATGACAATATCGATGTAACACTGATATATCGCCGCATCAGGGTGGTACAGTTTGGGATGAAGTGTCACTGAAAGCCTGCAGGGTAGCCGGTATATTGAGTGTGATGGGACTTGTTGATGGGCCGTGTGTTTTACTGTTTACAACCCAGTCTGCCCTCTCTGCTTCTCATCATTCTCAGGCAGGTTTCCCAGTACCAGCACCGGCTCCGTCCCTTCTCCCATAAACTATCGACAAGGCCAAAACAGCATACGGCGGCCATATTTACAGCCCTGAACGCAATTGGAGGTTAACAATGAGGCCTAGCTCCTGCAGTTTATGTGCTGCCATAAAATTGCCAGTATGATTAAAATCTCCTTCAGGTGGAAGACAATGGTGCACACCCTCCCTCGCACGTCTCCCAACTCTTCTCCCCTTCCTCTCCTCGACCTCATTTAGCAGCCCTTTACCTCGTCTAACTGGCCTTTTGGAGCTCGCTGTCTTATTAATGTCTCGGACGGAGCACTGGGAGCTTCTGCCCTTGCCCTTTATATGTGTGCCTGTTTGTGTGTGTGTTATGTGTGTGTGTGTGTGTAGCCTGTCTTTCTGTCAGTGTCTGTCTCTGTGTGAGAGGTCAGAGAGGCATGACATTCTCTGTTGCCCTGTTCTTCTTCCATCTGCCTAAATGTTTTTTTCACTTCTTTCATCCTGCATCCTCCTCTATCTACCTACCTATTTATCTGTTTGGCTGTTCCATTATTTCCCTCTACCTGTTTGGTCACATTACTTAAAGTCCCACAATATTGATATCAATGTATTTAATCAAACACAGTGTTGTATTTCATTCTGTCCGTATCATCCAGCTCTACAGTCCGTCTGTGACTGAACTGCAAAATACCTTGATTTCTTTCTTCCATTTCACGGAAATGGTGACCATGTTTCATCAGTTCTTTTGCAGCTCTCTCCTTTTTCTCCCAGGTTTTCCGTGGAGCCCCATCACTACCCCTCTTCTCCCTCCATCGTTCCTCTAAAATCTCTCCCTTCCCTCTCTCCCTCTCATCAGGTACGTGAGATGAAGGGAGAGACCCTGGGGAGCAATCTGCCACTGACAGGGTAAGCAGGGAGAGGAGCACCGAATCCACAACTCATCCATATTCACAACAAACAAATACGCACACACACACACACACACACACACACACACACACACACACACACAAACACACGCACGTACGCACACACACAGAGGTGCATATGCATACATACTCGTGCAGGCATACACAAGCTTATGTAAACCAATGGCGCAAGGACAGAAAAATACACACATGTGCACACACACAAACACACACACACACACACACACACACACACACTCACACAATATCCTACTTTATCTAACCTTAGTGTCAGACTGTCAGGAACAGGAGTAACCACCTGGAGACTTCCCTGGTGGGGGAAACACACACACACAAACACACACTCACTTTGTGACTACATTAAAATCTACTGCAGTTGCCATATCCAAAAAGCAGGTGGCCAGAGAGATATTCTCTGTCTTTCAAAAAAGTAAAGCACCCCCCAGTTGGATCCTGTCACCGAAAAACCTGACACACTCCGTCAACAACTATTTAAGCCGCAATGTTGGTGATTTGACGGGAAAGAGGGGTGCAGAGGCAAACGCTGGCTGCTCAAGTCGAGCATTTCACAAAGGCAGAGAAAGTAATTACTCCCTCCATGGAAGTAAGATCTCTGCTCCTCCGCTCATCTGTTCTTGTTACTTCTGATTTCATCTAGTTTCCCCTCCCCTCTTCCTCTCTCTCTCATTCTTCTCCTCCTCTCCTCTTCTGTGTCACCTCTGCTTCCCTCTGTCCCATCGTTTCCTCCTTCCCTCCAAATTAACTCTCCCTGTCTCACCCGTTTGTTGCCATTACCGTCTTTTTCCCACCGACAAACTGAAAACGCGTGGACCCGGTGAAGACCGTAGCGTATTACTACTAATTGTTATCAAAAATTTAACGTGCGCCGATGTCGAGCAGGGTGGCGCGAGCAAAGGTGTGTGTATTCCCTGCAACTTGAGATCTGTTCACTTAATGACAGTTCATGCCAGATGGAGGAGTGCAGAAATTGCAGAGATAATTACGAGACAGGAAAAGGTGAGGAAACTCGAATAAATGGCCCGGTAACCACGAACCCATAACTTGTTAGCTCGCTCTGTGCACAAATTGGGATCGCCGCTATTCAATTTGAGGTTTTTCCCCAGGAGTTTTGCTATCAGTTCTGTGTCTTTATAGCGCGGCTTTCATTACGCTTATCACATAATTTCACGTCTCTTCTCTCACCTTGAGGAAATCCAGCTTCAAACTGTTTCAAATTTAAAATGAGCAAAGGAAGAGCAAACCCAGTGTTAACAAAGGGAATAAATTGGGAACGTGCAACCCAAAAGGCACTCGTGAAAACACACAAACAATCGTATTTTACAGTGTAGTCCTGCTCTTGACATTTGAATGTCCAGTGTGTGGGTGTGCACTTAGCTATCCAAATGACAGTAACACAGATGAGAGCATTTTTCGTTTTGTTTTGTTTTTAACCAATTTTTAATCACACTGGTTTGGTTATGCTGCATGAAGACTTTGAAAATTTGAACCAGATGTTTTCATATCTTTTTGGCTGCTGTTTGTTGAAGCAGCTAATCAACTCAGTAATAACAGATACAGCTACAGTTTGTGGGACCCTCTCTCTCTCTGATGGACCGTGTCCACAAGATCAGTCATTTCCACAATTCCCATTCATTGTTTGTAAGCAGTCATGCAATGAAATGCATTCTGGTAGCATTGTGCTGCGTTTGCGCCACATTGGCCTCTCCTCATTTGCATAAAGTTGAGGTCTAGGCTACTTAATGCAAATGAGGGGTGTCCAGCACAACTCAACACCTCTGAAAAATCCTGACAAACTTTCAAACTAACCATCATCGATGTAAAATGAAGACAGATTCAGCAAATGCATGTTTTTTCACTGCAAAAACTCAAAATCTTACCAAGATTATTTGTCTTATTTCAAGTCAAAAATGTCTTATTTCTAGTCAGAATATCTCATTACACTTAAAATAAGACATGATCACCTCAGAAGTAACTTGTTTTTAGACAATTTTCACTTGTTTCAAGTGAAAATTCACTTGAAACAAGTGAAAATTTGCTTGTTTCATTGGCAAAATTTGCCAGTGGAAAAAGTGAAAATTAGCTAGAAACAAGAAACAAATTTTGCCAATGAAACAAGCAAATTTTCACTGGTTTCAAGCAAATTTTCACTTGAAACAAGAGACAATTGTCTAAAAACAAGGTACTTCTGAGGTGATCATGTCTTATTTTAAGTGTAATGAGATATTTTGACTAGGAATAAGACATTTTTGACTTGAAATAAAACAAATAATCTTGGTAAGATTTTGAGTTTTTGCAGTGTTTTGCACCTAAAATGTTTTCAGAAGCACATTTTGCTGTACTATTTTAGCAAAATAAAAGAAAGTTTCCAAAAGAGCCGCCATGTCTGGTTTGAAATCCGGGAGAGGACAGCACTAGTGAAGTGTTTGTCCAATCAAGTGCAGCTAGGAAGTGCTTGCGCGGTTGTGGGAGAGAGCAAAAATGTCAATAATCAGGAGCGCCACGCCCATCAAGCCTCCAAAGCTAGTAAGCAGCATGACACCTGGCATCAAATACAAGCCCCTGTGGAAACGTACCATGAATATGATGCAAGAAAAGATAGCTTTTGGCTCAAGTATTCCTTTAAACCAAATTTCAGTGTAGTCTCTGCTGAACTGCCGGCTTTACAGAGTTCTTATCAGAAGCCGGTGATCTCCTCCATCACCTAAAGTCACTTACTCCGAGGACGCCACTTAACTCCCGGTTTCACTTCCACTGAGTGTTTTAGACACCAGCCAGAGGCGGAGGTAGAGAAGAAAATAGAAAGAGAGAGGGATGAGTGGGTGAAAAGTGTTAGGTAGAGCCTGGATACTTGTTACAACTCTTCTAAAAGAGTTTTGAACCGAAGACACTGAATTTCATATTCTAACTTTACAGTGTTAGTAAGCAGTAGGTGGTATCAGTATACAGTAGCTCCACTGCAGCATATTTGCTTATACTGGAACACACCAGCGACACCACGCAGTGTGTGTGCGTTATGCATGTGTGTGAGAGAGAGCGCCTGTGTGTCCCTGATTAGATTAGACTACATTAGATTAGATTAGATTAGACTACATTAGATTAGATTAGAAAAGCTTTATGATGTGCTCAGTGGGGCAATTTGTTTATCTTAAATACGCACTTACAAGAGACAAAAGTTATTCCAACATTCACCGCAATTACACCACACAGGAGAAGTGTAATCAAAAACTAAACTAAAGTGTACAGTAGGGGTTTTTATAACCGTATGACCCGACACCTGACCTGTTTGGGTTCAAATCCACGTTTTTATGTGGACAGTCAGGTCCAAGTCAGGTCCCCTTCTATTGCTTTGGGTCCCAGATCTGTTTAACTTGATGTGTAATACCCAGTGGATCCAAGAAGACCTGACCGCAATCAGACAGCACTGAACATGATCGACTGAACAAGCGCGGGCTGGAAAATAAGGTGAAAAAACCCCCCCAAAAAACGATGTTGTTATTATGGTTCAAAAGGGCAAACAGTCAATGTTACCTCTATTGTGTTAGATGCAACAAAACGGCAAAGTTGATTCGAAATGAAATCACATTCATCATCTGGCAAGGTAACAGCGAGTGGACTTTTTAGATGAAATAACGTGTGGATTAGCCATTCTGTTTCAATCAGCAAGAGAGGAATAACAGAAAACCTGCTGCTGTATTTTACCAACTTCCTTGTCCAGGAAGATGGATTATATGCACCACAGCCAGGTAGAGGGGAGAGGTATTTTAAATATGTATTACATTAGGTAAAACACAAGGTTTTGCTTTCATAACTTGTAAATTAACATTAACTTGTAAATAGTAATCAGCTCCTGGTCGGGTTCGGGTCCAACATTTCTCGGTTCTGCATGGGATAACAGACAGGTCTGGTTCCTGAGTGCCCTTCCATTTCTTTTTCACTTTTTGGGCAAAACCTCTACTGCACAGTGTGCAATACTAACACAACTTCAAGATTTCAGTGCTTCTGTTATCAACCCCCAGGTGACACGCATATATCAAGATAAAGTACATACTATGGTGCATACCCTATACACATTTATGTCTCAGTAAAGTGCATATAATATAAATTGCACTCCACACTGCATCGGGTTTAAGCGCAAAATATCATGAGTTAAATCAGCACCTGAAGTCTCTGGCTGAGTGATTGTGCAAAATGACTCTGCTGAGACTCAGTAGCATTATTCTATTTCTTTTTAGGCTGTCTATTAATCTTTGGGTGCGCTCAGCCTCGGGGGTTTCTCTGTTTGTCTTTATCCCTACCATTTTTTGTCATTGTCTGAATTTTCTGGAATGGCAGCTTTAGAGAGCTATTAGCGGAGCACAAAACATTAGTGGAGCTTAAAAGAGAAAGGAAAAAAAGGGAGAAGGGACTCCGTGCCCCTGACCCATATTACTGCACATTAAACACACTGAAACATCATGTTCTCTCTCTGTCTCAATTGTCTCTGTCTCTCTCACACGCACACACACACGAGCTTGACCAGCGTGTCGAGCTTATCAGGCCTAAAGACATGGACTGCAGGTTTGACCTTTGGCATTGACATTTTCCAGCTGAAGGAACGGTGCTCAGTGCTTCCCTGGAACAACCTCCAGTTGACTGCAGGTGTCAATTATCTTGCTTTGGATTTCCTGTGGAAATTGGTACTGATTGAACAGAACACTCTAGAGACACACACACACACACACACACACACACACACACACATACACAGGCACAGGAACACGCATGTACGCACATACACACACACACACACACAGAGGTCAAGCATGGTGGGAACAAAGAGCTGGTAAATGGGTTTGTAAATAATAAATGAAGAGCAATGCAGTCTTAAGGGTAAACGGCGCTGACAAACAGCCTCTCTCTCTCTCTCTCTCTTTCTCTCTCTCTCTCTCACACACACACATAAAGACACACACACTTCTCAGCAAAGAACATAATGCTTGCTCCAAATAAACCAGTATTATAGATATCCATAAATGGAGCACAGTCTTATACTGTGCAGATCATAAATCCAAATAACTACTGACTGCAATAGACCAATTCTATCTCCTGTATTGTGATCATGATGATTTAGGGCTTGTTTACCGTCCAAGTGTGCACACAGTTCATCTAGGTGATCATCACTTGAAGTAAACTTAATCCATCACCAGTCGTTTAGGGAACAAATGACGAGGCAATGTTATTAAAATTCATAAAAAGCATGCCGTAAACTTTTTGACACGTTTTAATGACCTCAGCAGAATGCTTAGAGCGCAGCTGAATATTTGAGCTCCAGTGCACGAGACCGCCTGACTCGGAGAGCTGCTTTTCATTTGACTGTCACAGAAGAGGAGCCCCAACACTATCAGGCAGGTTTAGAGTTTAGAGAGCGGCCGTTTAGAAAGCCCGCGCCTGTTCCCCTCCGTGACTCTTATCTCTTCAAGCACATTTCCTAAAGCCTTGACTTAAATCGATTTTGAAGACGACTGCATTTTAGGAAATGAGATATATCGTTTTCTTCACTCGGCCGGTCCCCGCATGCAGCTAACAGCTAGTCGACAGCCACTCAGAGATATCGTAACAATTTGGGTCTTAACTTTAACTGTGTTTGGGTTTCAAACGCCTGTGGTTCCAAAATGTGTGTGGCCATTTGCATATTGTCTACTGGTTAAACTGCGTAATGCACAACGTTCTGTCAGGTGATGAATTCAACACCAAACATACATTTTCAAAGATCAGTGTCATGATGGGTTGTTGATTAAGAGGAAAACAGAGATCAAGATCTAATAAGGTCTAATAAGTGTCAAGAACCAGTGCCAAATGAAGTGCCACCTCCTGATTGGTTGGAGCTGAAACACGGACAAGCTCTAGGACAAATATTAATATGATTGGCTCTTAACTGTCTCATTTATTTTATTTATTCACTCACTTCTAAGGCACCTCAACAGCTCGGTATAATGACATTTTCTAACAGGCCCCGAGCAACGATGTAGCAGACGATATTCTCTGTAAACGCTCTGTGCATTTCAATCATGGCAGGGAGGTCAAAATTACAACGTGCAATTTTTTTTTCTTTACATCAAAATGACAGCGAATAAATAGGAATTTTTATACAAAGTCTGCGTCTGGCTGTGACCCCGTCTACATCCCGAACACTAGCGTCTTTTCAGTGATGCTGCAACCTTCAATTATCTGTTAACTGCCAATTAATCCGTAAAAAAATGTCTGTAAAATGTTTAAAAAACAAAAAAAAGTGACAAGCGCCTATTAAAAGATACGAGAACCCAAAGTGAGGTGTCAGAATTGGTTATTTAGTCTGACCAGCAGCTAAAGAGAAAAAGCATTGCATTCTACACGTAAAGAAAAGCAAGTAAATCTTAAACACCAACACTAAAACGGATTCATTTTCCACTGACTGCCTGATTCACTGACTTATTGTTTCAGCACTATTTTTAAGTCGTGTTTGGAGCACTTCTGAACACAAATTTGCTTTGAGCCGTGGCAAGCAGTGAGCTGAGTTGTAGCAATCAGGTGCGGGGAAGACAACAAAGACGGAAAGTAGTAAGAAAAGAAAAAGAAAGCACAGCAAAATGCGTGAAAGACAAAACCCACTCAGTAACATCGGTAAGCATCAGCACTGCCTTTGTTACTGTGGATTGTCTGCATTCGTCATCGACTTCCTCAGCACCTGCTGTGGGCTTTATGTATGCCGGCTGCCTCAGCCTCAGGCTAGACGCCATTTCAAGGTAGACAACTCATCAAGATGAGTGACAAGTGCCGGGGCGTGAGTTTGCTTAAGTGAGGGTGAGGAGGGTGGGACTAATAATAAATTCCCTGCCTTAAGGCGAACACTTGCACATGAGAACTTTTAAGCGTTCAATAGTGTGGGTCTGCTTTACTGAAGTGGTTACAAATACAGCTCGGTGCAGTTTATGTAAAAAAAAAAAAAAAAAAATGTTGCCTGAAATGGGGCAATCTCATAAAATACTTGGAACTTCAGCATGGATCTAATTTGAAGCAGTGCAGAGCGTTTGACTGCTAAAGCAACGTTTTTACTGGATGTGATTCCTCAAAATACCAGCTCATCCTCATCCAGTTATCCAGTTAAGGAAAGGGAATCTAATTTCCAAAATAGAGGTTATTTCCTTTTGATGTTAAACCCTCACTTTGATGGCATGTGCTGACCTGACAACTAGAGAGAATTAGTTGAACATAAAAGCTTAATTCTGCTTGTTAATATTTCTCGAGTGCAGGCAGATGACAATAGCTCTCAAACCCAATTACCCAATTCTCTTCCAGGAACACATTAACAAAACCTCTTATACCTTCTTGGTATGAGGCCAAAAGTGATTATACCTGACGTTACAAGTGTTTCAAAGGTAGCAGTAGGTGGTGATGGGTGGACAACCATTGCATAGGATTAATACCTCAGAGGTATGCTATTATATCAGCATAATACAGCGCTGATAAAAAGTTAAGTATCAATGAAATCCTCAGCAAATACCACTATTACCCACCCACTGTGGGTTGGAGTGTCATACTGTGGAGTGCTAATGACCTCCGGCAATGTTTGAAACTCCGTCTTATGCGCTGCTGTTGGATCGCTCGCTCTGCTTTCATATCTCTCGTCACGACTGCTATCACAAAATACTTGAGGAGGAGGGTGGACTGCATAATCTCTGAAAAAATCTGCAATATCTGTTGGACTATGACTTTCTAAAGCTGGAAACATCACCATTATTCCCTGCAGTGGGCGGGGTCAAGAGGCTAAAGTGTAGGTGGGCTTTAGTGAGACAAAGGAAAAGTTTTTTCGGAACGATAAAACTGATCACAGATGTCATCTCTCTAATGTTTTCTCGCCTACACTAGCCGATTTCAAACGCCCTTAAACCTGTATCTGTATCTCTGTGTTTCGCATCATCCTTAATCTCTTTTCCATTATGAAAGGAGGGGGGGCCCCCTCTGCTTTTTTTTGGGTGCCGGCAGAATGGAGCGCTAATCAGTGGGTACACAGAGAACAGAGCGCAGAGTGTTTGATGATAATTAAGATCTGGACTGTGATTGCCGGGACCCTGATGAGTTCCTCCACACATCGATGAGCAGCAAACTTCATCGTGGCCGTCGTTAGAGAGACGTGGGTGGTTTGGGGGAGGGCAGAGGACAGAGAACAAGGAAGAGCAGCTACGCTCGTGCGGATAGGGAGAATTGTTTGGGATGCTGAGGCGCTTCACAACGTGCCCGGGTATTTGTCTCTGACGGGGACGACGACAAGAGAGTCACAAACTCAGACAAGGATTGATAGAAAGACTGAGGTGGGAGCTCCTGAAGCACAACACATTCTCTCCAGCTTTAGGTGCAGTGAGACGCAGTCACTAATTTGACTGGAGGGGAAAGAAAGAAAGAAAGAAAGAAAGAAAGAAAGAAAGAAAGAAAGAAAGAAAGAAAGAAAGTGATGTTCACTCGATAACATGGTTGAACATCAGCATCGCCTTTGTTGCTGCAAATTGCGTTCATCATCTGCTTCTCCAGCACCTGTTGTGGCCTTTATGCACACCAGCTGCCTCGGGATAGACGCCATTTCAGAGCACGCAGCTTGACAGGAAGTCGACTGGTACAATTTTGACAATGAATATTTATATTATTACTTCAGCGTTTCAGTCATTTATCAAGAAAAAAAAATCATTTGCTGATTACGCTTTCACTTGCATCAATAAAGTGCAATGACTTTCTCACTTTTCGCCATTTATATCATGATAAAAATGAATACTTGGGGGTTTTCATTGGCTGTTGAGGAAATTTGAAGACATCACTTTGACAGAAAAGAAAAAGAAAAGAAAAAGAACGAAAGAATGAATGAATGAAAGATGATCGATTGAGTCAATCAACATAAGATTATTAGATATTATTAGTCATAATAAGTTGTAATTCTGATTATCAGTTAATAAAAAAATCCCCAATCCATGTTAATTACAGCTTTAGGCCTAATATGATCAATACGATGCTAACATTTGCTTATTTTTCTCCAATCATATCATTATAAAAGTTATTATTATTATTATTTATATATTATTTATATATTATTAGTATTCATTTACTTATGTATTTTTGGATGCTGGACTAAAGAAGCAGATTGAAAACATAATTTTGGCCTCTGCTGACTTCCCATGTGCATTTGTTATTATTTCTCTGTAGACTAAATAATTAATCAATTCACAAAAAAAATTGGTAAATCGACTTTGAAACAGACATTAGTTGTGCCCTGAAAGAAATACAGAAAGAAAGAAAGAAAGAAAGAAAGAAGGAAAGAAAGAAAGAAAGGAAGAAAGAAAGAAAGAAAGAAAGATGTGCTAAAACAATTAGTTGATTAATTGATTTAGTCAGTCGACAGAAAATTGTTATAATTTTGATCACTGATTAGTTGATTTACTCATTTATCTAGTACATTTTTTTAGTTTCAGGCCTGCATAGTTGCTGGACTAAGGATGCAGTTTGAGGACTTCGTTTCAGGCTCTGCTAACTTCCCGTGAGGAAGACAGACAGAAAGAAAGAGAGGAAGAGAGACTCACTGCCGCCTCGTCCTCCCTGCTGTCACTGGTGTCCTCACTCTTGTGGTGTCCGGCGGAGGAGCGAGTGTCCCTCTTTCGGCTGGCATCTGTCCCCTCCGTCTGTCTCTCTCCATCTGGACCAAGGAGAAAGCACAGGGAGACCGGTCAGCCCTCCTCATCACGCACCATTATCATCAGCGCTGCCTCCGTTATCACCAATCCTGACTGTCATCATCATCATCATCACCGTGATCGTCATCCTCATTTCTCATCATCACCGCTACCATCATTTATAGTGCCACTGTCATCAGCGACGTCTTCATTATCGTCATCATCTTTGCCACCAATAACGCAGACTTATCCCTCATATTTATCCTGCTGAGCCTCTCCGCTGTAATCAAAGCGGATCAAAGTTTCAAAAGACTAAGGAGATTAAGTGGCAAGAGAAATATCAGTGCAAAAAATAAGACGAGCGAAGAGAGGAGAATAAAAGCCAATCCAAAGGGAGAAGTGTGCAGAGCGGAGTGAAAATAAAAAAGGAAGCAGAGGGGGGGGAGAGCGAGAGACGGACAGACATAAAGAAGAGTTTTTCTTGTTGTGAAGTGGAGCTGTTGGGATGCTGTCATGCTACAGATGGATTATGGGACTTCTGTGGCATGATGATGACAGTTGCCTTGGCCGAGAGAGAACAACCAGAATTTAAATCCAGTCATTATGGGAGTGTGTGTGTGTGCATGTGTGTGCTTGTAACAGAGCATATGGCTAAAACTCCCATCTCTCAGGGCCACCAAGTGAAACACACACTTTCTCTCCCTCTCTCTCTCTCTCTCTCACTCTCTCTCTCACACACACACACACGTCATGGATGATCAAGCCAGAGCACAATTCAATACAGAGCGGTAACAGGATATTCAACACTTTATGAGTGCCTGGTTATTTAGGGCTACAAGGACTGAATGGATCGCCATAAGGGTTTCGATATACCTCTGCACGGAGTTCATATAAAAAAGAATCCATATTCCCTCCAATCTCCTTTTATTTGTCCCACACTGCACCGGGTCCCGTTTGGCTGCGGTGGTTCAGGAATGCATAACATTGCCATGATTTGGACGGGCTGCCATAAAAGGTGGCGCCTGTGCCATTGACGCTGTCATAAAAAGCAGGAGGGGGAACTTTGTGCGGTCCCAAATGCATTTCGGCGGAAGTGGACGGCAACCGTGCACACAGCAGCACACACACACACACACACACACGCACACACACATATAGAGAATGGGATTGTGATTAAAAGACAGAGTGGGTAGCTATAAAGCATAATGAGAGCTAATGGTTTTCCAATATGTCCCCTAAACGCAGCCTGAGTGGGCTGATTTGTGTGTGTGTGTGTGTGTGGTGTGTGTGTGATGCAGTCAAGAAGAACAGGGGAGACGGATAGGTGCACTTGTACCCGCTAACTCTTCATTAACATGAAAGCGGAAGGTAGAAGGCAGCAATATGACAAATTTTAAAAAACAAACAAACAAACAAACAAACAAAAAAGCAATGACAAGAGACAAGGAAAAAGCGAACGCTGAAGTTTTTTTGGTTTTGTACAGCTTGTTTTCCATCACATGAGAATCTCAAGCTAACATAATCTGTGTCAAGGATTTGTTTTCCTCATTTGTTTGGATATCGTCTCGCCTGTCTCTCTCCATTCCCCTTGCAATTGCACTGATTGCCAGACAACTGTAATATAAATCCGCTTTGATCTGGGAGTCGTCGCTTGTTGCTGAATAAAGGGAAGAGATGAGAAAATCAACACGCTCCGAACGCATCTGCTTATTAACCTGCCGGGGGCTTCGTTCCCTTACGTCTCACTATATGGAAACTATACGCTCTCTGACCCCTCTCTCTCTCTCTCTCAGCTCAAAGTGCAGGAAAAGTTCACCAAAAAATAAAGAAAGAAATAAAGAAATAAAAAAAAAAAAATGCATCAAAGCGACAGAAAAAGTTGAGGTAGCTTTCAGTGGCTCTCGCTGAGTGCCATTTTCATGTCAACAAGGCCACTTGAGCCCATGGTATGGCGTTGTGAAAGCCATCAGCCAGCAGACATCTTGACATGGACGGGCTAAGTACGGCCTCCGGGGGCTCTGAAAGCTCCGCCAGATCAAAGAGCAAGCTCCAGAGTGTAGCCACGCCGAACTCGGCTGCACTTCCACGCTGAACGGCTTCACTTTCGAGCCTCGCTTTCTTGTCATCGTCACGACAAAAACAGCGAGCTACACTTCGACTTCCATTTCTGGATCTTTATTCAAATGCGAAGTCGTGCTGAAAGTTAGATTTCAAGTGGAGTATTTCAATTTCAAAAACAAAAAACAACAACAAAAAAAAAAACTTGGATATGCAAATACTACACAACAACTTGCCCAAACTCAACCTATTACCTAATTGGTTCAAGTCTACTATATGTGAAAAGCTACGAGGTAAATAGACAGTTTTGCATGATAGAGGCTTGTGATGTATTTTTACCTCCTGCCAGTGTTTTGAATGCAGACCCTATGTTTTTTTTTTGTTTTGTTTTGTTTCTCTCTGGAGTGAATACTGCATGAGTCACTGCATGCGTCAACTCTCAGCATAGTTGCACTTCAACCATTTGATTTAAGACTATTACGAGCAAGCAATGCACCAGGGAGTGAGGTGAGCTTCCCCTCTGCCTTGCCTCATTTATGTAAGCGCTCATCTTCAAATATGAATGAGGATGCAGAACCGCAGAAAACTTTATCTCTGTCTTGCTTCCAAATATGATAAGTGACGGCCTCAAAACCAAAAGTGGAGACCTGAAAGAAAAAAAAAAATCCCACTGACCAAAACTCAACCGATAACTGCCTTAAACCTGCAAATAATATAGGCTAGACATCCAATATTTATAAATGCCTAAAGTTGATGGCGATGTGTTATTTTTCCTGTGCAGAAGGAATTAATATTCATGTCAAAGATGCTCAAACTGACAGACAAATCCATCACAGTTCTCCTTCGCAGCCGCCATAAACAGAGGGAAGATTAAGAGCATCGGGGAGATGGGAGGAAAATCACATATGGAAACATCAACCAGATGTCAGAAAGCGGTTATCCAACAAGAAAAGCAGAATCAACGGAGAATTCACTTTCAAATCATTTCTCTTCACAGAAAACTTTTCATTGTCCCCCAAGCATTGTCTTTTGAAGTTTGAGGAAAACTGCATTTTTGACTGAACGTATTTCTTGAGAATATGAGAATGCAGATATAACACAGCTCTGCAGCATAGACAGAAAAAAAAAAAAAAAAGCAGAATGTGATATGGATATAATTTGCCGTTCTATTTATATCATTAGCTCCATCCACATCATTTGTGCTCATCACCCCTTTATGTGAATAAATGTTTTAAAAATTTAAAGAGAGCATTCATTACTAATATATTCTTCAGTAATCTCAGCAGGAGGTCCAAACTGTAAGCATGTCTAGAGTGTGTGTGTGTGTGTGTGTGTGTGTGAGAGAGAGAGTGTGTGTGTGTGTGAATCTATGTGAGCACTGTGGACAAATGTTCAAACACTCTTTGCTAACACATCCCTCAACACCCCCTGAGGGCTGTTAGAACTAAAAGCATCTAGAAATAAATGTGTGTGTGTGTATTTGTATAAGTGGCCTGTGTGTGTCCAGCCTCAATTTACATGTGCACGCGTGCATGTGTTGGCATGCGCTTATGTGCTGGTAGCCGACATGAAAAGTTGACATCCTGCAATGAGAATTAGTCATAAATAATGCTCCCGCAAGTTCCCCTGTGGGGAGGAAGCCGAGGTTTGTGGAACAAATCCCACAGCACTGTGAGGGTGAATCAGCCGTCCAACTGTAAGGAAGGTCCTTTCATCCCACGCTGGGACTGCTGCTCCCCTGAATAACCGCTGTGCAGTGCTTTAATTCAGTCACGTATATCCGTGCACACTTACACTCACACATAACACATGCACATTTATGTGGACAGAGAGCTCAAACACAAGGATGAATTGAAATACAGACCACTCTTCTATCAGGCATTTAGATGCATCCTGGGTAATGAAATTGTAATCATAAAATGCATTGAATCCAGGCGCAAATGCACCAAAGGCGCAATGATCTGACCATCTAATACACCATTTCCACCTGGAGTTAATACACGAGTGAATTCAATCATGCTTGTCACTTAAAAGCCCAGGTGTCAGTGCACCCAAACACATTATGGACAGATTAAAATATAAGTTTCCCAAGTGTAAATAGAAAAGTTTCTTCAAGCGACATATGTAGTATGTGGTTCTTTACTCCTCCCAGAACATTACGTTCACAACCGCAAAAAAGTAATAGTCCACTTGTTTATTCTGAACTTCCATCATTGGTCGGATATAAATAAGACTCACGACAGTACAAGAGACAGGCATCTCCTTTGATTGTGCACATAATTTGCATATTGCAAGGGAAAGAAATCAGATGTCTATCCACCTGACAAAGGCACATTTTTGATAAATATGATGTGAATCAGTTGTATCAGCTGCATGTCACATGTAAAGCCGGTTATAAACAGGCACTTTTGACCATTTCTGCCATTTGAGGAGGGTTCTTAAAGTGCCCATAACCACCTGCTCATACATCACATCACTGCCACCGCCAGTGTTCATGATTTGAAAGAGCCATTCATATGGGTCATTTGTAAGATTGGGGCTGCTCGTCAAGTTACATTATTACATGAAATTTTTCTTACTTTTCGAAATGGAGGTCATTCTGTCATTCTGTGGAGAGCAGCAGAGGAGAGAGCGGCTTCGTGCAGCTGCTTTCCTGCCGGCTGCTGTCAGAGCCACTGCTACCCAGAGGACTGTATGTATGTGTCTGTATTTCATGTGTTGTGAGTCTCTCTCTCATTATAATCTGATCATTAAAGACCAGGGATACAAATCCTTGGCTTGACATTGATTCTGTTTCAGCTCACAAATCCCTACTTGGCATTTCAAATTGAACAATTTCTCCTTTTTTGGGGATGGTTCAATTCGATTCAAGTCAGTGATTCCATTCAGTGCTTTAGCCACAACTTTATATCCATGAAACATTTGCAAGTTGGAAAAAAATCAGACAACAAAATTACTTTAACATTATGTATTCTAAAAAAAAAAAAAAAAAAAGAAAAAAAAATTATAGTTTTCTGTGAATGATTTAAAAATTGAAGAGTGTTCTGCAACCCCCACTCACTGTGACCCTGAGGAGGAATAAGCTGTTTCCCCAAATAACTGCAGAGCACAAAGTCCGACACAAGTGCAGGGCAGGGCAGGGCACCACGGTGCGGCGTGCAGCAGCCAGGAGGCGAGGTCGCCCCGCACCCTGCGGCCAGCTGCAGAGACGGAGGCGTCCGTCCCTGCGGCTGCGGCAGGGCTTCCTCGCGCCTCCATGCCAGCTCTAATGAAGTAATGAAAAGCCGACTGGCAGGTTAATGGGAGCCAATCAACTGTGAGCTCCGGCACCAGCAGGCCTGTTGTCATGGTGACTAGGCAGAATACCAAGCGTTTAGGAGCTTCCGTGCCGATGTTCTGCTGGAGCCTAATCTGTTCATGTCCCCTGGTCCGAAAAACAGCAGCACTACTTACTGTGCAGATAAGGCACAGAGGAAGGGGGGGGGGGGGAAACTTCCCTAACCTCCAGAGGACAGAGATAGTGAGTGCTTTTTGGAGTGTTTTGTAGATTAGGTCTGTGACAGGGTATATTTACAACCACAAAAACAGAAGTCTTATCCAAGGTTGATAAGGGCAAAATCTGTAGATAGCAACAGGGATTGGGCGAAACTTCCTCCACTGTTGGAAAAAGAGTAATAACCTCACCTTGCCGGGCTGCCCTTTCAAAACTAATGATATTCTAAACTCAGCGGCGTTTACTGAACTGAGGCTTGGCAACCTCTCGTCTCTGCTGTATGCGTGTACCAGTGCATATGCATGGATGTGTGTGTGTGTGTGTGTGTGTGTGTGTGCAAACACAGCAAGTGTTTGTATGCATACTGTGAGTTTGTCTATGTCTGTGTGTGTTGTGTCTCCTCTTATCTTTGAACAAGACTGACAACTCCTGCATTTCACTGCGAGGCGGCGCTCCACTGTACGTAAAGTGATAGACAGAATGGTGATACAGCAAAAATGCTGATCACAGAATCAAAGAAGAGAGAGCAGCAGGAGCTCGAGAAACGGGAAGGAAGGGAAGTTAGACGAGATGGAGCGAAAGAGCAGAAGAGATTAAGGAAGATATAGAGGAAATGGAGGTGTTTAAGTTGTTGCAGAAGTTTTTAAATGCCCTACAAGTCTCTCCGCAAAAACATAAAATAAATAATCTGCTTTCGCTTTGAGAGATCTCAGGATTTAAACCCCCAAATGTTAACAGAGACCCCTCGACGAGACTTTACAACAAATACAGCTGGGAGGGAGAGCGGCTCGCAGTGGCTATAAGAGCGCCAATGGTCATTATCACAATTCATTTGCCAGTGACATCTCAAGAGAAATTCCTGCAGGGCTTCCATTTAAAGAACTCACTCAAGCACAGTTTAAACAATTAGAATCAACTGTAGGGGAGAAGAGCAGTAACAGTACAACTGACTGAGAAAAAATAGACCTATTACACTTCACTAATGCACTTCATGTTCAGAGATTTGTAACAAAAATGGCCAAAAATGCACCTCTTCATGTTTCAATTAAATGCCATCTACACGAATGATACACTTTTTGCATGTTTTTTAAACAGACATCTAACATATTGTGAGTTACACATATTAGCCCCATATCCAGGGGTCAATACGGGGATGGAGTGTACATTGTATAGATATCACCGCATTTAGCACAGATGTCCCTTATTAGACCCTTTTCAAGATGTGGAGTGGTCAGTGTGGACTAATTAAGCCTCATTAGCATAATTAAATAGGCGAACTGGGTGAAAATGAAAATCACAATAACTTTTGATCTGAAAGACATAATAAAGGGGTCACATGTTACTTTGGTGAACCGGTGATTGACCTGGTTGCATGTAATGATTTGTTTTTCTGACACTAATGTGTGAACCTGGCCTATACGGTGAATTAATGCCATTAAAATGAGAATGAATCCTTTTCTTCATTGTTTTGTGAACTGTTATTGGTCTTCTTACGGTTGTACCAGCCTTATCTGTTTGGGAAAGTGTGGCGATCACTGTTTTTTTTTCTATAGAGTTATACAAATGTGAAATGTTTTCTTTTTCCTTATGGAGGGATGTGTGGAAATGATGGACATCTATTGAGGTCAGGGGTGTGAGATTACACAGGAAACTATGGATAGGAAAAGTTAAGAGGCAATAAGAGCCAGAAACAGCAACAGAGAGATCAGGGAAATGGGTTTGGAAGGAAGGAGGGCCGCAGAAAGAAGGTGGACAAGCAAAGAGCGACATCATGCTCTGCGTAAATTATTGACTAGGCCTCCTGTCCTCCTACTCCACTCTATTCAGCGAGTACTCTGCGTCTCCATCTCAGTGACGAAAACCGTACTCCCACCGAGGCTGCATTGGCATCATGGGGAACACTAAATACCCCCCCAACCCCTCCACTGGGGAACGAGATTAAAAATGCATATGAGGACAAAACAAGAGACTGCAGCTTTTAAGAAGACAAGAGTGGGAGTAAGAGTGGGAAGAAAGACAGCGAGATTAAGCGAGAAAGAAGCAGGGAGCACGGGCGGAGGGAGCAAGAGGGTGTGGGGGAGGAGATTAAGTTAGACGTCAAGGGGGAGAAAGACAATCAGGCAGGCAGAGACTGGTGCAGGAAGTTGAGTGGGACAGCGAGAGACTGACAAAGAGGGAAAAAGTCAATCAGGCAAAAAACAGGGGATTTGACCACAGGCATGACTATGGCAAGAATGGCTTGCAATCTCACCGTAACCATAGCTGCTCATATTAGTTGGAAATCATTTTAGCATAATCGTCCAGCAAAAAATAGATTGCTGATAAAAACGACTCGCAGAAAATATAAAATTCAAATTAAACAAATTAAACAAAACTCACTCCTAGCTGAGCCGCTTAGCAAATCACTTGGCCGACAAAAATAAACACGAGCAAGTTCTCTCCTCTTACTAACTAAAATAAAAACCCGCCAGAAATGCCAACAACTTCTGCCACCTTACTGCAACAAAAAGCCTATTTATATTTATCACAGTATCGAGGGAGAGATGAGTCACGCAGGATGAGGAGAGTCAACACAGCAATTTGTTTTTCATCCATGTTTTTTGAGGAACCAGAGTCCAAGCGGCACTGGAAACTCGTTGTCTTTTCACACAGCAGATGCACACACACACACACACACACAGCAACCCGATCGCTCAGAGCCAAGCCGAGCTCCCGTCAAATAATTCCACCTCATCTCAGCCGCACAGCACGCCGGCTACACACCACTTAAATTCCCACAATTCCCTGTGGGAACGGAGTAGAACGGACTTTTCCTTTTCAAATCAATACACCGGGATGCTCAAGGCGGTGGCCATCTTTATGCGTCAAGTTGCCATGGCAAAGGGAGGCTGCCACATACACCGACTTGAGGCTCGATTCGGTTTGCAGATGTCGACTGATGGAGGTAAAAGGAGGTAAAAGCACAGTCGTTGTTAATGTTGTCCTCAAGTCTTTGCTCACGTCTGATTCAGTTTTGATCGCTGCCTCGGCATTCATGCGACACGCGAGGACAAACGGCTTCGAATGCTTCATAATTTCCTCAGTAATTACTGCTTTCAGGCTACAGCCACACGCCACATATGTGAAACGTCTCTCAAGTGTGATATACTCTTTGGCCCTATTAACTTGTCACCATCGCAGAGAATTATAATCCCCTTTTTTTCTGTACCGTCAAATGACCATTCTACTACATTCAAGATCTGTGGTTTGCTGCCTGTTCTAACTGAAAATGACTGGGGAGCAACTTTGCTGAGGGAATTTCACATTTTATGGACACTATTACTATCACTATTACTATTACACTATTACTCATTTGCTTGCTTACTCAATCACTCATTCATTCACTTTCTATTTTTTCACTCCCACCTCTCTCCACTGTACCTACAGTACACTTTACTGTTTTTACAGGCATTAGAGCTTGTAAAGTTTTACAAGGCACATGGCTTTGTGCGATCAGGCACCACTTTATAAGACGCTGTTGACACAGGGCAATGGAGGAAGTCAGGCTGATGGGGTAATATAGTTTTGTTAATGATGGGAATGGCTATTCATGACTCTTTTAGACCAAACACCTACACACACACACACACACACACACACACACACAGGGACAGGCACTGGGTGGCGTGGCAGGGG